>NC_065582.1:86759844-87064719 GCF_024542745.1 Macaca thibetana thibetana | reverse complement strand
AATGTACTCATATAATTAAGAGCCAGTGCTTACTCCCAGGAGTAGAGGAAGCTTTGAGTACTGAGAGAAGTATGGCACAGAGCTGAGCATACTCAGTTTAAAAATATCATCTTTTTACAGACTGACTCCATCTTAATTTAAAAATTTATATACAGAATGTTTTTATGTGCATAATTTTTGAAAGGTACTACAATAATATAAGAAAACAGAAACACCCTTAGGATGTTTAAAATCTAGCTAGAAAGGCAAGATACAGACATGAAAAACTAATCAGGAGTAGAGAGCATGACTCTTAGTAACAGTCAAATGATGGTTATGGATATTCAGTGCTCTAGTGTTCCTTTGAAAGTTCTAAATCTTGTGAGCTGAAGTTGCAGGAGGATTTTGTGGAGCTGGTGAGATCTGAGTTGGACATTGTTGGAGAGGATAAATATGGGGATATAGAAGGAGAAAAGGAATTAAATATCATGCCAACATTATGTTCAAGCAGGCCCGGCTGCCTAGTTTACAGTGCAAAATGAAAATACAAAGTACCATGTTCAAATTATTATAATGTCAAAGTAATTACAGCAGAATATTAAACCAAATACAGGGCCTTCTAAGTGTGGGGCCCTGTGTGACTGTAAGGTCATGGGCCCATGAAGCTGGCCTTAGGTACAAATGAAGATGTGAGTGCCTCATTTGGGGTGGTCAGTGTGCTTGTCTTTTGTTTAGAGCTTTTCTCTGGAAATGGTTGAAAGGTGGAGTCCTGCCTTTTTTTTTTTTTTTTTTTTTTTTTTTTTTTTGAGACAGAGTCTTGCTCTGTCGCCCAGGCTGGAGTGCTGTGGTGTGATCTCGGCTCACTGCAACTTCTGCCTCCTGAACTCAAGCAATTTTCTTGCCTCAGCCTCCTGAGTAGCTGGGATTACAGGCATGCACCACCATGCCCAGGTAATTTTCATATGTTTAGTAGAAACAGGGTTTCACCATGTTGGCCAAGCTGGTCTTGAACTCCTGACCTCAGGTGATCCACCTGCCTCGGCCTCCCAAAGTACTGGGATTACAGGCATGAGCCACTGCGCCTGACCCTGAATGGGGAATCTGATGTGTCAGAAGCAGTCATGAGTGGGGAGTCGGTTGGGTGGATAAAACAGTGGGAGAGTACATGTGCACTGGCCAGATGTGGAAAGGCATAAGTCAAAGTTAAACAAGGAATGATGCACACACAGGAAATATCTCTGAACTTTAAAGCAGAGGATCTTGAGTAACTGAGCCCAAGTGAAATGGAAAGACATTATTTGGCTCTTAAAGATATAAGAAACAAAAGGAACAAAAGAACTGCCAGAAGCGAGGCCTGTGAGGAGGAGGCTGCAGATGTGAGGAATAGGAGGGCTTACACTCCCGCTTTTCTGGCATGTTGCATGTGTGGGGCAAGAGCAACAGGTGGAATAGTGGGAGTTCCTTTGAAATAGGATACTTTCCCGATGAGCACTGTAAATTCTGAGGAGAAATTTAGTTCAAAATAACCTGCGGACAAATATTTGGGAGTATTAGACTCTGGTGGAAAATGCCTGAAGTAGATTTTTGTGTGAGCTGAAATGATTCTGTAACGTCAACGTAGTTAGAAGCTCTTTGGGATAAAGCATAAAGATGTAAGTTTTATTGGTGAGTAATTTATACTTAGGGGCATTTAAGAGAATCTTGAAATTAGTAACTTTTTGATAAACATGATTTTATAAGAGCATATAAGTGCGATCCTTATTTTTTTTAGCATGGAATTGAAACTTAGTATGACTTGAAGAAAGCTTTTGAAAGGTGATATCTAAGATAATCATATAAAGAATGTTTTATTTTAGCTTTTTCATGGGGTTTGACAGCATGATATAAGGAGTAGTGTGGATTAGACTTCAGAATGTAATTCTATATATTAGTTGTCCTTTTCTTAAAAGAGAAAAAGAAATAGCCTTATCTGTTTATTTTGGGGGGTGTGTGTGTGTGTGTGTGTGTTTGTCTTTCTATATGTATGCCTTTGTGTTTATCTGTTTCAGTTAGGATTAGAGGAAATATATTTATATAAAAAGTGCTGAGTATAATTTCTAGTATAAAATAGATAATAAATGTTTATGCCTTTCTTTTTTCTGTATTAACCCCAATCTTTCATTCCTAGTATTGTTTCTCAATATTTTTTCACAAAGAGTTATTCAATAACCTTTTTCACCTTATAGATTTGGCTCTTCCATGTTAATTAAATCTAGAAACTTTAGATCTATAACCTTTAGTCAACTCAAAAAACATCGCAGACACTTGTCATAAATAAAGAGTAGCCACTGAACTTCTACTACATAAAACATAAAACTATTAGACTTCTTAAAAGAAAAGTCATTATATTTAAATTGTAAGAGATCTTAAACTTTTTCAATTCCATCATTTATAGATAAAGAAACCAAGTTATACAAAGGAGTAAAAAAGGGATTTGGAAAAATGATTTGGTTAACAACTGAATTATAGTCTTCTGCTGGTCTGTGAAATGATGCGTATACCCTGGTACAGAGAGCCATATTTAGGAAGAGGCAAGAGGAAAAGGAAGAGGCCATATTCACACTGTTTCTTTAAGTTGCAAAACATGGCATTAGAGGGAAAAAAAGAACATCCAATAAAAAGAAATTTGATAATATTTAAAATGTAGTGAGAATCACATTTATGTATTTTATTTCCAGATACAGTTGAAAATACAAACACCATAGAAGACTTATTCAATGATAGTGTATTACCTTAATTATAAAGAAATGTAATGGGTTCTTTGACTAATGTAAACTTTTTCAAATGCTTAAATGGGTTACATTTTCAACTTACAGAATCCTGGTGAAATATTCATAATTTTGAGAGATGAAGTAATTGGTGATACTGTGGAGGTTGAATTTACATCAAATAATAAGCGTATTAGAACACGGCCAGCCCTTTGGAGTAAGAAAGTCTGGTGCATGAAAGCTTTAGGTAAGAATGTTTATGAGTTAATAAGTATGAAACATCATCCTGAGTTCCTTCCAATAAATTTATGATAAATGGTTTCACTTCCCTACAAAAACTAATATTGTTCTGCAGGTGTTTCCTGTGTTTAGTTTTCACATACCCAAGGTTGTTATTATTAATCTGGATTTGCAAAAGTAAGAACATGTAAATTATGAGAAATTAGTTTGTATACTGTGTAATGAAATGACATCCAGTAACATCATACATTTTTAAATATGTCAGCAGACAGCATTTAAATATATGGCATTTACTAAACATATAACTAAAATTGTGTGCTTTGTTGTGACATTTGGATTAGCAATTTATTTTGAGTTTTATTAATAAACTCTATTTTCTTCCCTTTCTGTGTTTTTTCCCCCCAAGTCTCTGGTATATTTTTGTGTCTCTGAAAAGCATTTTTTCCCCTTTATTTTATCAGTATGGTGCAATTTGTACATATAATCTTCTTATCTTTTCCTTATCTCACTTACAAAGCTAATCATTTGATTATCCAGCTTTGCTTATAGCATGATAAATTGTATCAGATTTAAAATTCCAGATGGAATAACCATACTTGCAACAATAATTGTGCTAAAATCAAACTCTAATATTAATCTAATACTAATTTCCAGATATCTTAATATAAATGTAAGACTACTTGGTTTGTACATTTATGATGTCTTTTCATGATCAGAGAATAAAATCATCTTACAAAACCTCATAAATGTGAACTTTATAAAATATTTGGAAATAAAAATATGCTCAATCTTGTTATGAATTTGGAAATGGCAAAAATATTTTAAATTAAAGATCATGTCAAACACATTTTGAACATGTATTCCTTTTAAAATATAGTGATTATGCAGTCTATTTACAAAGCATTTACAGACTTCTCTTTGTGTGGAAAGCGTGTGTATGGATTTCCTTGCACAGCTTAGACTGAAGTTGGATTATAAGAAGGAAAAACTCCATACTAAACATTTATAAACATTTCAGACACTGCTTTCTGTCATGGATAAGCATATGTAGAAGTGAAATGAGAAAAACTCTGTCTCTTTCCTTTTCTTTCTTTCTTGTCTCAATGCCCCCTACTTCATTATGTCACATTCTTAAGTGGTTTAATGAATAAAATTTTCTAACTAATTAGTTTCAGAATTTAAATGTAGTTAGACTAAAGTCACCATAGAAACATCAATATTGCAGATTCAGAAGCACTTAAATAATATTTCCTGAATAGCAGATCAAGATGTCAAATATAATTATTCACATTACTTAAAAATTTTTGCTCAGTAT
This sequence comes from Macaca thibetana thibetana, assembly GCF_024542745.1. Taxonomy (NCBI): domain Eukaryota; kingdom Metazoa; phylum Chordata; class Mammalia; order Primates; family Cercopithecidae; genus Macaca; species Macaca thibetana. Next base: position 87,060,438 of record NC_065582.1, on the reverse strand, counting down.
ACCTACTGGCTAGGACAGTATAAAGAATAAAACATGTCAAAGTTCAAATTAATTATAAGAAAAGCAGAAAATGAATACGTCATGCTTTCCAAGATATACCAAGACATAATATTGTCTCCATGGTTAAACAACAAATCTGTAATAAATAGATAAACCACTATTTACCAACTATCATAATTAAACTTATTTAAGTATTTGTTTCAACTGTTATATTCTGTAAATTGATGAGAAATTTTCTCCCAAAACGTTGACTGCTTTGTATCAATATTCAAGATGGTTACCTGAACCTGTTTGGGAGTATGGATGGAAAATGCCTCAGCAGAAATAGGCCCAGAGCCTTATTTTCTCTGCTTCATGTCACTGTATTTTGAAATGTTTTGGACCCTACTAAGAACAACTAGTAAGAACTACATTTTACATCATGACCTAGTACATGTGCACAGATATATAAGGAAAACAAAAGTTTTACAAGTAATATTTAGACTAATCGTTTTAGCCCCAACAGTAAAGAGCCCATTTTTACAAGAAAAAGCTGAACAACTACAAATCGACCACGTTTCTTGAACCCATTAGAGAATTAAAGTTGGAAGGTGTTAGTTGCAGGTGTTAGTTTCTCACCATCATAAGGGTCACAGCTGTCACTCCTATAATAAAAGACAGATTTTTGTTTCTTTATTTTATTTTATTTTATTTTATTTTTTATTATTATTATACTTTAAGTTCTAGGGTACATGTGCATAACGTGCAGGTTTGTTACATATGTATACTTGTGCCATGTTGCTGTGCTGCACCCATCAACTCGTCAGCACCTATCAACTCGTCATTTACATCAGGTATAACTCCCAATGCAATCCCTCCCCCCTCGCCCCTCCCCCCTTCCCCCTTCCCCCTCCCCATGATAGGCCCCGGTGTGTGATGTTCCCCTTCCCGAGTCCAAGTGATCTCATTGTTCAGTTCCCACCTATGAGTGAGAACATGTGGTGTTTGGTTTTCTGTTCTTGTGATAGTTTGCTAAGAATGATGGTTTCTAGCTGCATCCATGTCCCTACAAAGGACACAAACTCATCCTTTTTTATGGCTGCATAGTATTCCATGGTGTATATGTGCCACATTTTCTTAATCCAGTCTGTCACTGATGGACATTTGGGTTGATTCCAAGTCTTTGCTCTTGTGAATAGTGCCGCAATAAACATACGTGTGCATGTGTAAAAGACAGATTAACAACAGAAAAGCGTAACAAATTTATTTTATCAAAGATTTGTAGGAGCCTTCAGAAATGAAGACCCAAGGACCCAGGGGAAACTGTCTATTTTTATGGTTAGGTTCAACGAAGAATAAACAGCCATGTAGAACAGTGATTGAACAAAAGAGTATGAACTAGTGGTAACAAGCTTGAGGGGAGGAGGACCCAGTAAGGCCTGTCTGTTCGGATTTTTGTTGGCTTCTCTATGTGACATTCTTTCCTCCCATGTATGGAGCAGGCTTTCTCTGAAATGAGGATCTTTAAGGGAGAAGAGAGAAAGGAGACCTTTTTTGGTTTTGTGGTTTTCTTTGGGAAAGAGGAGTTCTAGTTTCTATGATCTGCCTTGGGGAAGAGGAATTCTTGCTTCTATGACTGGATCAGGGGCAGGAAGAAGGGTGGGAGACATGAAGATGGAAGGTCAGAAAGACCTTGCTTCTGAGGCCCTTTTGTCTTCTTTAGTTCAAAGTATGCAGCACACCCAGATGTCATACTGTGGGGTATTGTCTTCTGAGCTCTGACAAGGGCAATCCACTATTCCAAAAGCTGGAGAAAACGATGAATTAAGAGAGTGTCACTTGAAATCTACTTACCTAGAGCAGAAGCCACTGGAGCCACAAACTAGTAGGAGCACTTAAGTGTTAATTTTGACGGAGGTCTGAAAGCTGAGAATGGATTAGTTTGAGAGTGAGAAACTCCTGGAGGCAGTAGTTTTAGGAGGTCCCCACACTTTTGTAGGATTTACCTCCATGAATCCCACCAGGTTTGTACAATGAATATCTGAGAAAGATCCCATGGAACCCTGGTGGGGTCAGAGGAAGAATAATCATGGTGAAATACTTCCAGCATGTTCTCCATAGCACAGGCCTACTCTCCAGAAGAAAACACTTTACCAGAGCCTCATTCCAGCTTGGAAAGGACATCATTACACTGTGGCTCCCTCTGGCCTTCCTGTCTCACTTAAGGGGGATTAAGGGAAGCTATGCCACAGCAAAAACACTTGTAAAGTCACAGTGAAGAGTCACTAAAAGACTAAGACTTAATCATAAGAATATAGAATGCTTTCCTTCCTTACCACCTTATGGTTACCACAGCAGATTCCAGCATGACAGTGGATTACTGTTTAAAAAGCGCAACCAACCAGCCGAAAAATCCCAGCAAGATCCAGACTCTCTCTAGGTAAAGTACTTAGAAAAGTACATAATCAAAAAGAGAGACAGAAACAAAAATGGTAGAGGAATTTAAAGCCGCTAGCACCGATAGCTACAACAAACATTAAATACAGTCCAACTCCTAAACAGATTCCTATAAATTCTTTCACTACAGGACTATTTACCTTATATCTAGTCATAAACCAAAACCAAACATTGCAAAGCATTCCTAAAGCAAGATAAACACAATTTAAAGAGACAAAGCATGCATTAGACTAGAATTAGATACGACACAGTTGATGAAATTTTCGGAGAGGGATTTTAAAAGTGATTAAGATATGAAAGGATCTTATGGAAAATGTAGACAACATGAAAGAACATATTGATTATGTAAACTGAGATAAATTTTGAGAATCAACAGGAAATGCTAGAAATCAGAACCACTGTATCAGAAATTAAAAAGTAACTTTAATAGGTTCATTAGTAGACTTGACAAAGGTCAGAAAAGAATCATTGAACTTGAAGACCGGTCAATGAAAACTTCCCAAGCATAAACGGTAAAGAGAAAAAAGTTTTTGTTTGTTTGTTTGTCTTTTAAAGAAAGGACAAAACATCTAAGAAATGTGAGACAATTTCAAAAGGTCTAACATACATGTAATTGGAATACAAGAAGAATGAGAAAATGAAGAACAATAAATGTTTACATATTAATGGCAGCGATCAAAACAGATATAGGAAGCTCAAGTAACACAAAGAAAGATAAATATAAAATATTGACACCTATTCATATTACATTTGAACTGTAGAAAACTGAAAACAAAAGAGAAAATCTTGTCAGAAGTCAGAGAAAACAAATAACTTACCTGTAGAGAAACGAGTATAAGAATTATGTTGAATTTCTCTTCAGAAACCACACAAGCAAGAAAATAGTGAAGTAAAATATTTTAAGTATTGTGAAAAAAAGGAACCCACCAATCTAAAATTCTGTATTCAGTGAAATTATCCTGAATATGGAACAAAGGAGAAATAAGGACTTTTTCAGACAGAAAAATGAAGGAGTTTATTACCAGCAGACCTGCGCAGCAAGAAATTTTAAAAGAAGTTATTTGGGAAAGAAAGGAAATAATATAGGTGAGAAACTTAAATCTACATGAAGAAAGAGCATCAGAGAATAAATGAATGAAGGTAAAAACAAAATCCTTCATTTTTCTTATTTTTAATTGATCTAAAAGATAAATGTGTGTCTGAAGTAAACACTATCAATGTGTTGCGTGATTACAGCATAAGGATAAGTGAAAGTAATGACAGCAATATCATAAGGGACAGGAGGGACTTAAATTTGTTAAAAATGTATATTTCAGACTCTAGGACAGTTACTAAAAATTTTTTAAAAACTATAAATAGTAGGCTAAGAAGAGAGAAAATGGAATCCTACAAAATTCTCAAATAATTTTGAGAGAGAGCAGAAAAGGTTGGGGTAGAGAGGGAGAACAAAGAAAAATGTAGGGGAAAAAAAATTACAAGTATGGTAGATATAACCCAACCACGTTACTGAAGCCAAGTAATCACTACTTAAGTTTAGTGAATAGTCTAAGAACGTCAGTTAAAAGACAGAGATTGCCAGAATGGATAACAAACAAGACCCAATAATATGCTGTCTATAAGAAACTCAATTTAAATATTAAGACATGGGTAAATCAAAAATGAAAAGTGAAAGGGTTGGAGCAAGGTAGGTTGGAGGTTGGTGCAAAAGTAATTGCAGTTTTGCAAATGGCATTGAAAATAATGTAATGAAATTGGAATATAAGAAGAGTGAGAAAATGAAGCAGAGATCAAAACGCAGATACACCAACCTAATACCGTGATAACGCTAATCAAAGTAGATCTGGAAAGTTGTACTAATTTCAGACAAAGAAGACTTTAGAAAAAGAAAAATTATCATGAATAAACAGAAGCATTATATAATGATAAAGACATATTCTCCAAGAAAACAGAAAACTCTTAAACATGTATGCACTTAACAACAGTGTCAAAATATGTAAAGCAAAAGCTGCTAGAATTGAAAAGAGCAATAGACACTATTATATAAGATTTGAACACTGTCTTTCAGTAATTAATAGACTCAGCAGACAGAATATCAATAAGTATATAAATGAACTGAACACTATTGTTAATCAACTTGATTTAATTGACATTTATAGAATACTCCATCCAACAACAGTAGAATGCACATTTTTCTGAAACTCATTTGGAACATTCACCAAGATAAGCCATCTGCTGCATCTTTAAAAAATAAACTCTATTCAATATAAAAGAATAGAAATCATACAAATTGTGTTATCAGACCACAATAGAATTGAAATAGAAATCAACAGCAGAAAGATAGTTGGAAAATCCCCCAAATTCAGAGATTGAGTAACACACTTCTAAGGTAAAATTCAAATAATTTGAAATAAATTAAAATGCAACTTAACAAAGTTTGTGGAATGCAGATAAAAAGTATGGACAGGGAAATTTTTATCATTAAAAACTTATAATAGAAAAGAAGAAACATATATAATAAATAACCATGCTTCCACTTAAGAAACTATAGAAAGATGAGCAATTTAAGTGTAAAGCAAGCAGAATAACATAAATCATAAAAATTAGAGCAGAAAACAATGAAATGGAAAATAAGAGAGAAATTCAACAAAATCCAAAGCTGGTTCTTTGAAAGGATCAACCAAATTGATACACTTTTAGCCTGGCTAACCAAAAAAGAAAGAGAGAAGACACAAATTACTAATATCAAGAATAAGATAGGGGTAATTACTACTGACCGAGGAACATTAAAAGGATAATAGTGAGTATGGATACAAATTTGATAATTTAGACAAATGGACAAATTTCTTGAAAGACATAAACCACCAAAAGTCACACAAGGAGAAATGGATAATCTGAAGAAGTCTATGTCTCTAAAAAATTGAATCATTAATTATTGGTCTTCCATAAAAAACAGCAGCAGTGCCAGATATTTTCAGTTGGTAACAATGTAGAGATAAACAAAAATTATTTTAAAGTACAATTATGGTGATAGGTGGTGAAATCTTAAGATGTTCTTTTACTAAGTAGCATCTTTCCCTTTTGACACATGGAAACATCTTAACCTGATGTTTTTATTTGAGAAAATGTCTTCTAATTTTGCCATCTCCCCTTTCCCTTCAGCTCAATAACTTGCCACACCTATAATTAATTTATTTTCTAGAAACCACACCCTCCTAATGGTAACCATAGGTTTGTCACTGACAGGGACTGTTTTGTACTAAAGCAATTTGAGTTACTAAAATCTCAGCTTATGTCAAAACTTATAATAAATATATGTGAAACCATTAAACTGTAAATACTAACTAATTTTTAATTTCTACAAAGAACGTAGAGAGTATTCTTCTGGTACTTATAGTACTGTGAGAAAAAAATTTAATGCAGCCGGAAGATAACCAATTAAAATTTGAAAGGAATGCATAATGTATCCACAAAGATTTAGAATCTCTTTATTTAGAAACTCTGCTCTGGATAATGTAAATTATAACTTTATATTTCATTAGAAGAGCATGAAAAATACTTCAGGATATGCCACATATTATGCTCAACCTGCTTAAGAAAATAACCATTGATAATATATTTTTATAAATATCGTAATTCAGGGAAACAATTTTAACATATTTTAAATTGATATTAATTTTTAGGCATGACCCAGGTTTTGAAGCCACCTATATTTATTTAATGATAATATTAGAATCCAAATAGAGCCATGTTTATTTCATTTTCATGGAAACAGTAGTGGGTTCATTTAATGTTTACCATATGGGAAAAGTCTAAAATGGGATCATAAAGGAACACAGCTTCTCAGACAATACACATACGCAGACAAAAGAGCTCTGAAATTAATAGATTTGTGAAATATCCACTTTTATAGAATTAGTGAAATATTTTAACTACTCAGAAATACCTTTGGATTATAGTTCTCATAAATTACTTCAATTTGTACCTCATCAAGGACAGACCACTTAAGTATAGAGAAGGGGAAGGTTGACAAAGACATTTGAATGTAACAGAATTTGAGATTTGAAATGATGGGAGCAAGGAGTTCCATTTTTCCCTTCCATTCTGTGCCTGTTTTCCTCTTCACGGCCGACTCAGTAATATCCTTGCTTGGTTTGGAGATCTTGACCCGTATTTGTGTGCACTTACAGGGTTAGGTGTTGCTTGACTACTTTCGTCCAGACGGTAAACAACATTTAATTTTACTCTCTTCTATTTGAGTCCTTACGTTAATTGGTTTTTAGTTTTACTGAGAAACTGTAAAATACAGTCATCATAGTGAACCAAAATTAAAGTAAAATAATGTTCAAGCAGTACAGGATACTGCTCATGTAAAGGTCAGTTCAATAATATATTACTGAGGAGGCCTCCCAACCAGATGAATCTATAAGGCATTCTCTGTGACATATAGTTGGGACTAGTAATTAGGTATTGATTTAATAACTGCCATTTAACAAATATGAGAATGTATACAGCAAACACAACACTTTAAAAGGCATCTCCTTGGAGGATTACTCTAAAATCGACATCATTATCAGTAGATGCACTGGTAAAATTTTGAGTTAACTAAGGACTCAAGAATAAATCAGTTCAGTTTCATGTTAGATTAAAAAAATATAGAATATTTATCTACTCTGTATCAAAAAACTACCAAGCAAATCTCACCATATACCTCTCATGATTCATTACCTGATTTTCTTTCAAAAGGTTAACTCTCCACGGTAAAACTCCAAATCTCTTTTGTGATAAACAAAATTAATATCTTCTTTCAAAATAATTTTTATGACTTATCGTAACATTTACATTGAAATTTATCTTTATTAAATCTGCTGAAATTGATTTCATTTGACTCCAATAACTCTAGAACCCCCTTTACCATATGCATACTGCTTTAGCTGATGAGATGTGCTTTAAAACTTTCATTTTTGTTTGTTGTAGTTTCCCTTACATTCTCTATTGGATGAATGCTTCTTTGGGAAGAGAGAACTCCTATTTTTCTACATATATCATTATAATACAGGCAAGGCATCTAGTCAAGAAATATGAGAGGAAGAAATTTCAGCTCCTTGACCTAGTTAAGCTTAAGATTGCTTTCGTTGCATTTAAATTTCCTTCAGCAATATTATAAGAAGTCCTTTAACAGCTTCATGAGATAAAGTGAAATTAATACTTAAAGCTTAAAAATTTTAAATATTCAAAGCTCTTATATTTAATGACTTATTCCTAACCCTAGATATTTGAGTGACAGTTTTCTGGGAGAACTTGGGAAGTATCTCAATGACAGATTAAAAACTCTTAAAATTTGTTCCATAAATGAATTTAAAGAATTACATTTTGTTTACTTTTCTTACACTAAAACATAATAACTTTTTATTGATTGCTTTTTGGTATTCTTTCATAGACAGTCCTAAATTCTTATATAACTTTAATGCTGCTCATATATTACAGCACAGTTCACAATGTAGTGTATCATTCATTTTGAACAATTTGTTCTCAAAAAGGCTTTAGATGAATGTATGATGTAAATACTACTTTAGTATCTGGGCATTAAACCTTGCCTTTCCCAGGGTTTTTCATTGTAGTCAACTGAATACGAGTTGTATAATTTAAATCAGCTCTACTCTTTCAAATTACAATTTTGAGAAACTTGCCTGTAATTAATTAAATTGTTTTCATAAGATAAATAATAAATATCTAACTTTTGATAAATGGCTATACTTTTCCAAATTCTAAAGAATTTTGTCAAGATTATAGAATGTTACGAAGAAAAGTTATATTAGTAAGTAAGTAGGGACAAATAATTTAGTGCTTTACTTTTATTGTTATTTTAACATACGTTTTGTATTTTAAGTTTTTTTTAAGCAATTAAGTCTAAAATTGTACATTTCATTTTGTGGTTTCCAACTACCAAGAATTTTAAAAATGATTTTAAGTGCTAGAGATTAGTAAAAGTGTTATGAATTTTTAAAGACTTCTTTTATATTCTCTAAAAGATGTAATAGTATGAATATGCATTAAATACTCTGCCCCTAATTCTTGTTTATTATTTTCATAAGAGTTTCCTGCTGGTTCAGTCCATGTCAATGTCTACTGTGATGGAATCATTAAAGCCACAACCAAAATTAAGTACTACCCAAAAGCAAAGGCAAAGGAATGCCTATTCAGAATGGCAGATTCAGGAGAGAGTTTGTGCCAGGTAAGTTGATCTTTCCATGAAGTTAATCATAATGTAAGCTGAAGAGCTAATGAAGGATAAGAAGATTCATGCTTTGGTATAAGTTTGAATGTTGATTGAATAACAGTGAATTACTACCGGTCAATAGGAAGGGAAGAAGCAACCTCTGTTGTGCCAAAATGTGGACAAATTACTTTGCCTAGGTCAAAAAAATTCCAGATAATGTCAATGGAAAACAGCTTATTCATTACAAGGTAGCCGTTGTGATGGGCTCATTTTAAAGCTGTTACAAGCAGATGGAGAGAGCAATTAGAAAGAACCCCTAAGAAATGAATTCCTTCTTTATTCAGACCTGCATAACATAAAGTAAAATGAAAGTCAAATCATCTGTCTCATGCTTTGAGATTAAGGAGTTAGACAAACCAAAATGTCACCAAAAAGGGAACATGTGGTGTCAACCTAGAAATTGTTACTTTCATGTGGACACTTCTAAGCTCAGTGTATGTTTTCCTTAGTTTCATTTATTATTGTTATCTGTTTGTGAAAATTATTTTTTGTTTGTGATGTTTATTAGGAATATGTGCTTATTCCATCAAATTTTCAGAGTGAAATAAAGGCCATTTCTAACGACTTGATAATTAGAATTATAACTTTGCTTAATTGCCTCAGTTTTTCGTGTGGGTGAGAGGGAGAAGGGGGTAGAGAAAGGAAGTCTAAGTATCTTCAAATTTACCATAAAAACTTATAGGATTTTTAACAAAACTATCAATGATAATGTAGCTGACAAGTTGTCATGAAGCTTTATGTGTTTGAACTAGATTAGAATTGGAGGATTTGTTATTATTTCATGTGACACATTTTTCTATTAGAGTTTTATTTTTGTATTATATGAACAACATATTTTAGAACAAAGGAAAAGGTAAACATGTCTTAGAAAAGGACAGGGAGTGAAATAACATTTGTCAAACTGGAGACTCTGAGGACATTTGACAAAATGTCTATATTATAATTCCAAAGCAAGTACAAAAGTAATAGCTTGAAAAATGGACTGTTTCATTTCCTTGTGACAAGTCCACCTTATCCTCTACTTAAAAATTATGTTCATAACAAAAAAAGATTAATAAAGGTAATATATTGCATTGTGACTATTCAGTCAGTGTAGAAGTAAAGTAGTCCCCAAACATATTTTCTGTTGGTCTTTCTGTTGTGGGTGGGGATCTTTGAATATAGTAAAAAATAAACGTAATTTATGACTTCTGGACAATTTTTCAGGATGCTATAAATATGCAACTCATGATTTCTTTCACAGCTTGAAGTGGAAAAAAAAGTGAGTTTGCTAGTTTTTAGATAAGTAGGAAAATGCTGTTTCTTTTTTACCCTCTGTATTGGAAGTGAGGGGAAAGAAAGAGTCACGGCTTTTCTCAAGGATTTTTCTCTACCACCAAGCTCTGGTGGCCTGTAGAAGGGAGGATGTTGGGCAGGCACAGGATGATTCAGGTTTTACCATCAGGAAAGAGCCATTTCAAGTCAGAGGTCTGAGTAATGACAGACAGAATTACTCTAACTTGGTGGCAGCAAACCATGGCATGGCAAGGAGAGACAATAAGAGACTGTTTAATTTATGTAATTTAAGGGAGGTTTAGAGGTTTTGCAACTGTCGTGAGGGCACCTAGAAGTATTGTGGGATTGGATAAAACAAAATCTGAGACTGAGATCTCAGACCAGATCAAGCTGTACTGTAACAGGCTGGATAGAAGGAAAGACTGCACTTCAGTGAGTCTCCCAAGCATCTTGGACTAAGTATGACATGGGATTTGTCTAAATCTTCTGGTGTCTGGACCACACAGGGTATCTGTGAACTCACTGAGGAGGTGAAAAGCACTTTCTACCCCTGAAGAAGCAACTGCAGAGGCATTGCCACAGTGTATTTTAGGTTTGTTTGACCTCGAAGGATTTGTCCCAGCCCACACTGTGCTTCTCCTTCAGGGCATTTGGTTTTCCTTTCTATATTTGCTTTTGCTCCCACATAGATTATGTATTTAACGAATTTTGTGGTCGGGCATGGTAACTCACGCCTGTAATCTCCGTACTTTGGGAGTTCAAGGCAGGTGGATCACTTGAGGCCAGGAGTTCAAGACCAGCATGGCTGACAATGGCAAAACTCTATCTCTACTAAAAATACAAAAATTAGCCAAGCATGGTGATGTATGCCTGTAATCCCATCTACTCAGGTGACTGAGGCAAAATAATCGCTTGAACCCAGGAGGCAGAGGTTGCGATGAGCTGAGATCACACCACAGCACTCCAGCCTGGGTGACAGAATAAGTCTCTGTCTCAAAAAATAAAGACCAAAAAAGAGGAAAGTAAAAAGAAACAAAACAAAACAAAACAAAACAGCATTTTGTGGAAAGCTGTACCTTTCTTTTCCAGATTAAACATTTCAGTAATTGTTTCTTCCATGGGCTACTCTGCAATTTTATTAACAAAATGTGAATATTTTGCCCATGGTTCACTTTGAACATCTGTATTGAAAACACAATGTACATTGTAATTTTATTTAGCATAGTTACTCTTTATAAGTCGGAATATATGCCAGAAGATTTGAATTTTTAAAATAACCTACCTACTTAGCTGAAATGGTATATTGTAAGTACTTTCCTGAGTTTTTTAGTAAATTTTAATGGCAGATGTGATTTCAGTAATCCTAAAACTTAGCAATAAGATCTTTCTCATGAACATTTAAAAGCTATTGGGCATGTAATAACATGAACATTGTGTGAATTTGAGGAAAGAATTACTAATGAGAAAACTGCGGGGTTTATGTTTTAGCAATTGTTGAGTTTGTAATAAGAGACTTTGTATTATCATTTAAAAGAAACCATGCATATAGCCAAATGAGCATTCTGTGAATTTGAGAAAAGAAATAATAATGAGAAATCTGGCTTTCTAATTTAATTTTTAATGACGTCTATTAGGTTTTAGAACACCTAACCTGAATAGTTTAATTATCTATCTGCTTCTTTAATCATTTCTTCTTTGTTGGATAAATACTAAATCCCAGAACACAGCCTCATAAAGGTGAAATTTCCAGAGCATCACTTAAAACAGTAAATATAAGAGAGATTCAAATGAAAGAAATCCAAAGCCCAGTTTCGGATGATAATTAGAATTGAAGTGCTAATGTTAGAAATACTAGTAACTCCTGTTGAACTAAGGTAATTAAAACCTTTGAGACTTTCATCCTATTTACAAAAATGTCTTGGGGAAATAATAACATTAACTTTGTAACTAGGTAACAACATAAAAGCAAAATAATATCGAAAGTCTAAAAGAACACACTAATTATTAATTTAAGTAGTAGGATCCTTTTAGTAAAAGATTTTTTTTTTTAATTATACTTTAAGTTCTAGGGTACATGTGCACAACGTGCAGGATTGTTACATATGTATACATGTGCCATGTTGGTGTGCTGCACCCATTAACTGATCATTTATACTAAGCATATCTCCTAATGCTATCCCTCCCCTCTACCACCTCCCCAGAACAGGACCTGGTGTGTGATGTTCCCCTTCCTGTGTCCAAGTGATCTCATTGTTCAGTTCCCACCTATGAGTGAGAACATGTGGTGTTTGGTTTTCTGTTCTTGTGATAGTTTGCTGAGAATGATGGTTTCCAGCTGCATCCATGTCCCTATAAAGGACACAAACTCATCCTTTTTTATGGCTGCATAGTATTCCATGGTGTATATGTGCCACATTTTCTTAATCCAATCTGTCAGTGATGGACATTTGGGTTGATTCCACGTCTGCTATTGTGAATAATGCCACAATAAATATACGTGTGCAGGTGTTTTACAGCAGTATGACTTATAATCCTTTGGGTATATCCCCAGTAATGGGATGGCTGGGTCAAATGGTATTTCTAGTTCTAGATCCTTGAGGAATCGCCACACGGTTTTCCACAATGGTTGAACTAGTTTACAGTCCCACCAACAGTGCAAAAGTGTTCCTATTTCTCCACATCCTCTCCGGCACCTGTTGTTTCCTGATTTTTTAATGATTGCCATTCTAACTGGTGTGAGATGGTATCTCATTGTGGTTTTGATTTGCATTTCTCTGATGGCCAGTGATGATGAGCATTTTTTCATGTGTCTGATGGCTGTATGAATGTCTTCATTTCAGAAGTGTCTGTTCATGTCCTTTGCCCACTTTTTCATGGGGTTGTTCATTTTTTTCTTGTAAATTTGTTTGAGTTCTTTGTAGGTTCTGGATATTAGCCCTTTGTAACATGAGTAGACTGCAAAAATTTTCTCCCATTCTATAGGTTGCCTGTTCACTCTGATGGTAATTTCTTTTGCTGTGCAGAGCTCTTTAATTTAATTAGATCCCATTTGCAATTTTGGCTTTTGTTGCCATTGCTTTTGGTGTTTTAGACATGAAGTCCTTGCCCATGCCTATGTCCCAAATGGTATTACCTAGGTTTTCTTCTAGGGATTTTATGGTTTTAGATCTAACATTTAAGTCTCTAATCCATCCTGAATTAATTTTCATATAAGGAGTAAGGAAAGGATCCAGTTTCAGTTTTCTACTTATGGCTAGCCAATTTTCCCAGCACCATTTATTAAATAGGGAATCCTTTCCCCATTTCTTTTTTTTGTCAGGTTTGTCAAAGATCAGATGGCTGTAGATGTGTGATATTATTTCTGAGGGCTCTGCTCTGTTCCATTGGTCTATATCTTTGTTTTGGTACCAGTACCATGCTGTTTTGGTTACTGTAGCCATGTAGTATAGTTTGAAGTCAGGTAGTGTGATGCTTCCAGCTTTGTTCTTTTGGCTTAGAATTATCTTGGCAAAGTGGGCTCTTTTTTGGTTCCATATGAACCTTAAAGCAGTTTTGTCCAACTCTGTGAAGAAAGTCATTGGTAGCTTAATGGGGATGGCATTGAATATATAAATTACCTTGGGCAGTATGGCCATTTTCACGATATTGATTCTTCCTCTCCATGAGCATGGTATGTTCTTCCATTTGTTTGTGTCCTCTTTTATTTCACTGAGCAGTGGTTTGTAGTTCTCCTTGAAGAGGTCCTTTACGTCCCTTGTAAGTTGGATTCCTAGGTATTTTATTCTCTTTGAAGCGACCGTGAATGGGAGTTCATTCATGATTTGGCTCTCTGTTTGTGTGTTGTTGGTGTGTAAGAATGCTTGTGATTTTTGCACATTAATTTTGTATCCTGAGACTTTGCTGAAGTTGCTTATCAGCTTAAGGAGATTTTGGGCTGAGACAATGGGGTTTCCTAACTATACAATCATGTCATCTGCAAACAGGGACAATTTGACTTCTTCTTTTCCTAACTGAATACCCTTTATTTCTTTTTCTTGCCTGATTGCCCTAGCCAGAACTTCCAACACTATGTTGAATAGGAGTGGTGAGAGAGGGCATCCCTGACTTGTGCCGGTTTTCAAAGAAAATGCTTCCACTTGTTGCCCATTCAATATGATATTGACTATGGGTTTATCATAAATAGCTCTTATTATTTTGAGATACATTCCATCAATACCGAATTTATTGAGAGTTTTTAGCATGAAGTGCTGTTGAATTTTGTCAAAGGCCTTTTCTGCAACTATTGAGATAATCATGTGGTTTTTGCCTTTGGTTCTGTTTATATGCTGGATTATGTTTATTGATTTGCGAATGTTGAACCAGCCTTGCATCCCAGGGATGAAGCTCACTTGATCATGGTGGATAAGCTATTTGATGTGCTGCTGGATTCGGTTGGCTAGTATTTTATTGAGGGTTTTTGCATCAATCTTCATCAGGCATATTGGTCTAAAATTCCCTTTTTTGTTGTATCTCTGTCAGGCTTTGGTATCAGGACGATGTTAGCCTCATAAAATGAGTTAGGGAGGATTCCCTCTTTTTCTATTGATTGGAATAGTTTCTGAAGGAATGGTACCAGCTTCTCCTTGTACCTCTGGTAGAATTTGGCTGTGAATCCATCTTTTCCTGGATTTTTTTTGGTTGGCAGGCTATTAATTATTGCCTCAATTTCAGAGCCTGCTATTGGTCTATTCAGGGATTCAACTTCTTCCTGGTTTAGTCTTGGGAGAGTGTATGTGTCCTGGAATTTATTCATTTCTTCCAGGTTTTCTAGTTTATTTGCATACAGGTGTTTTAAGTATTCTCTGATGGTAGGTTGTATTTCTGTGGGGGTGGTGGTGATATCCCCTTATCATTTTTTATTGCGTCTATTTAATTCTTCTCTCTTTTCTTCTTTATTAGTCATGCTAGTGGTCTATCAATTTTGTTGATCTTTTCAAAAAACCAACTCCTGGATTCATTGATTTTTTGGAGGGTTTTTTTTTGTGTCTCTATCTCCTTCAGTTCTGCTGTGATCTTAGTTATTTCTTGCCTTCTGCTAGCTTTTGAGTGTGTTTGCTCTTGCTTCTCTAGTTCTTTTAATTGTGATGTTAGGGTGTCAATTTTAGATCTTTCCTGATTTCTCTTGTGAGCATTTAGTGCTATAAATTTCTGTCTACACACTGCTTTCAATTTGTCCCAGAGATTCTGGTATGTTGTATGTTTGTTCTCATTGGTTTCAAAGAACATCTTTCTTTCTGCCTTCATTTTGTTATGTACCCAGTATTCTATCATGAGCAGGTTGTTCAATTTCCATGTAGTTGAGTGGTTTTGAGTGAGTTTCTTAGTCCTGAGTTCTAGTTTAATTGCACTGTGGTCTGAGAGACAGTTTGTTATAACTTCTGTTCTTTTACATTTGCTGAGAAGTCATTTACTTCCAACTATGTGGTCAATTTTGCAATAAGTGTGATGTGGTGCTGAGAAGAATGTATATTCTGTTG
Organism: Macaca thibetana thibetana; assembly: GCF_024542745.1. Taxonomy (NCBI): domain Eukaryota; kingdom Metazoa; phylum Chordata; class Mammalia; order Primates; family Cercopithecidae; genus Macaca; species Macaca thibetana. Next base: position 87,044,934 of record NC_065582.1, on the reverse strand, counting down.
ATTTGGGGTGGAGAGTTCTATAGATCTCTATTAGGTCTGCTTGGTGCAGAGCTGAGTTCAATTCCTGGATATCGTTGTTAACTTTCTGTCTCGATCTGTCTAATGTGGACAGTGGGGTGTTAAAAGTCTCTCAATATTATTGTATGGTAGTCTAAGTCTCTTTGTAGGTCTCTAAGGACTTACTTCATGAATCTGGGCCTTTGTTCATTTCTTTTTACTCTTTTTTCTCTACACTTCTCTTCTCGCTTAATTTCATTCATTTGATCTACAATCATTGATACTCTTTCTTCCATTTGATCGAGTCAGTTACTGAAGCTTGTGCAGTTGTCACATAGTTTTCATGTCATGGTTTTCATCTCTATCAGTTCGTTTATGGACTTCTCTGCATTGGTTTTTCTAGTTATCCATTCTTCCATTCTTGTTTCAAGGTTTTTAGTTCCTTTGCACTGGGTACGGAGTTCCTCCTTTAGCTCTGAGAAGTTTGATCGACTGAAGCCTTGTTCTGTCAACTCGTCAAAGTCATTCCTGTCCAGCTTTGTTCCGTTACAGGTAATGAGCTGTGTTCCTTTGGAAGGGGAGATGCGCTCTTATTTTTTGAATTTCTGGGTTTTCTGCACTGCTTTTTCCCCATCTTTGTGGTTTTATCTGCCTTTGGTGTTTGATGATGGTGACATACTGATGGGGTTTTGGTGTGGGTGTCCTTTCTGTTTGTTAGTTTTCCTTCTAACAGTCAGGACCCTCAGCTGCAGGTCTGTTGGAGTTTGCTTGAGGTCCACTCCAGACTCTGTTTGCCTGGGTATCAGCAGCAGAGGCTGCTGAAGATAGAATATTGCTGAACAGCAAGTGTTGCTGTCTGATTCTTGCTCTGGAAGCTTCGTCTCAGAGGTGTACCCAGCCATGTGAGGTGTGAGGTGTCGGTCTGCACCTAGTGGGGCATCTCTCCCAGTTAGGCTACTCAGGGGTCAGGGACCTGCTTGAGCAGGCGGTCTGTCCGTTCTCAGATCTCAACCTCTGTGCTGCGAAAACCACTGCTCTCTTCAAATATGTCAGACAGGGACATTTACATCTTCAGAGGTTTCTGCTGCTTTTTTTTAGCTATGCCCTGTCCCCAGAGATGGAGTCCACAGAGGCAGGCAGGCCTCCTTGAGCTGTGGTGGGCTCCACCCAGTACGAGCTTCCGGGTGGCTTTGTTTACCTACTTAACCTCAGCAATGGCGGGTGCCCTCCCCCAGACTGGCTGCTGCCTTGCAGTAAGATCTCAGACTGCTGTACTAGCAATGAGGGAGGCCCTATGGGCGTGGTACCCTCTGGGCCAGGCATGGGATATAATCCCCTGGTGTGTGGTTTCCTAAGACCCTTGGTAAAGCACAGTATTAGGGTGGGAGTTACCACATTTTCCAGGTGTTATGTGTCTCAGTTTCCCTTGCCTAGGAAAAGGAATTCCCTTCCCCCTTGTGCTTCCCAGGTGACACGATGTCTCGCCCTGCTTCAGCTCTCACTGGTCGGGTGCACCCAAGGGCCAGCATCAATGTCCAACATGCCCCAGTGAGATGAACCCGACACCTCAGTTGAAAATGCAGAAATCACCCATCTTCTGTGTCACTCACGCTGGGAGCTGGAAGCTGGAGCTGTTCCTATTTGGCCATCTTGGGTGCACCCATCAGTAAAAGATTTTTGAAATGATACCAAATAATTCTTGGTTATATTGCTTATTAGTAAAAAGGTATCTTTGTTTTGCATGTATTTATCCTTTTGCATATTTTACTTTACACATATTGAAATATTACTTTCATCTTCATGTCAGGTACACTTCTGTTTTTATTAAATTGCATGTATTATTCAATCTTTGATTTGCTGCCTGCAAATATTTGATACAATGTAAAGCCAGAAGGGTTTCAAATGAGGAAAGGTACACTTACGGAACTCTCATTGTGAGGAATTTCTCCCTGTGCTTCTCTGTTAATAGTTGCCTGAAAGGTTAATTTCTTCATTGAATTAAAGCTTAGATGTTAGCAGTTGTCTCCCTTAAGGAATTCTTCAGGCGATTCTTCCCACTGAGAGATACTGGGAAGTCTCCTGAACGTCAAAGAACGACTTTGACAAGTTGACAGAACAAGGCTTCGGTTGATCAAACACCTCAGAGCTAAAGGAGGAACTACGTACCCAGCACAAAGAAACTAAAAACTTTGAAATAAGATTTGACGAATGGCTAACTAGAATACCTAATGTAGAGAAGTCCTTAAAAGAACTGATAGAGATGAAAACCATAACACTGATAGAGATGAAAACCATAACACGAGAACTACATGACAAATGCACAAGCTTCAGTAACCAACTCAATCAACTGGAAGAAAGAGTATCAGTGATTGAAGATCAAATGAATGAAATGAAGTGAGAAGAGTAGAGAAAAAAGAGTAAAAAGAAATGAACAAGCCACCAAGAAATAAGTGATTATGTGAAAAGACCAAATCTACGTCTGATTGGTGTGCCTGAATGTGACGGCGAAAATGGAACCAAGCTGGAAAACACTTTGCAGGATATCATCCAGGAGAACTTCCCCAACCTAGTAAGTCAGGCCCACATTCAAATTCAGGAAATACAGAGAACGCCACAAAGATACTCCTTGAGAAAAGCAACTCAGAGACACATAATTGTCAGATTCACCAAAGTTGAAATGAAGGAAAAAATGTTAAGGGCAGCCAGAGAGAAAGGTCGGGTTACCCACAAAAGAAAGCCCATCAGACTAACAGCAGATCTCTTGGCAGAAACTCTCCAAGCCAGAAGAGAGTGGCGGCCAATATTCAAGATTCTTCAAGAAAAGAATTTTCAACCCAGAATTTCATATCCAGACAAACTAAGTTTCATAAGTGAAGGAAAAATAAAATCCTTTACAGACAAGCAAATGCTTAGAGATTTTGTCACCACCAGGCCTGCCCTACAAGAGATCCTGAAGGAAGCACTAAACATGGAAAGGAACAACTGGTACCAGCCATTGCAAAAACATGCCAACATGTAAAGTCCATCAATGCTAGGAAGAAACTGCATCAACTAACGAGCACAATAACCAAGTAATATCACAATGACAGGATCAAGTTCACACATAACAATATTAACCTTAAATGTAAATGGACTAAATGGTTCAATTAAAAGACACAGACTGGCAAACTGGATAAAGAGTCAAGACCCATCAGTTTGCTGTATTCAGGAGACCCATCTCACATGCAGAGATACACGTAGGCTCAAAATAAAGGGATGGAAGAAGATCTACCAAGGAAATGGAAAACAAACAAACAAAAAAAAGCAGGGGTTGCAATCCTAGTCTCTGATAAAACAGACTTTAAACCATCAAAGATCAAAAGAGACAAAGAAGGCCATTACATAATGGTAAAGGGATCAATTCTTCAGGAAGAGTTAACTATCCTAAATATATATGCACCCAATACAGGAGCACCCACCACGAAAGATTCAGAATAGTCAAAGCAACTCTAAGCAAAAGAAATTGGATAAATAACATTACCTGAATTCAAATATACTACAGAGCTATAGTAAATAACAAAAACAGCATGATACTGGCATTAAAACAGGTACATAGACCAAAGCAACAGAATAGAGAACCCATAACAAATCCAAACACCTACAGTGAACTCATTTTTGACAAAGGTGCCAAAAAAGACCTCATACTCTGAAACTACTGAAAGAAAACATTGGAACAACTCTCCAGGACATCGGTTTGTGCAAAAATTTCTTGACAAATATCTGACAAGCACAGGCAACCAAAGCAAAAATGGACAAATACAATAATATTGAGTTAAAAAGTTTCTGCACAGCAAAGGAAACAATCAACAAGGTGAAGAGACTACTCACAGTATGGGAGAAAATATTTGCAAACAACCTATCTAACAAGGGATTAATAACCAGGATATATAAGGAGCTCAAACAACTCTATAGAAAAAAAAATCTAGTAATCCAATTTTTTTTAAAAAAAGGGCAAAAAATCTAAATAGACATTTCTCAAAAGAAGATATACAAATGGCAAACAGGCATACAGAAAAGTGCTTAACATCATTAATCATTAGAGAAGTGCAAATCAAATATCATCTCACCCCAGTTAAAATAGCTTATATCCAAAAGACAGGCAATAACAAATGCTGGTGAGGATGTGAAGAAACCTGTTTGTTGGAAGGGAAATTAGTACAATCACTATGGAGTTTGGAGGTTCCTTAAGAAACTAAAAGTTAAGCCATCATGTGATCCAGTAATCACACTGCTGGGTGTACACCCAAAAGAAAGGAAATCAGTATATCAAAGAGATATCTGCACTCCCATGTTTGTTGCAACACTGTTCAAAATAGCCAAAATTTGGAAGAAACCTAAGTGTCCATCAGTAAATGAATGGATAAAGAAAATGTTGTACTTATACACAAGGGAGTACTATTCAGCCACAGAATAGAATGAGATCCTCTCATTTGCAACAAAATGGATAGAACTGGAGGACAGTATGCTTAGTGAATTAAATCAGGCACAGAAAGACAAACATCACATGTTCTCATTTATATATATTGATTTAATATTCAAAATGATTGAACTCTTGGAGCTTGAGAATAGCAGGATGGTTACCAGAGGCTGGAATGGTTAGTGGGGGTTTGGGTGCGGGAGGTGGGGATGGTTAATGCGTCCAAGAAAAAAAAAGAAGAATGAATAAGACCTAATATTTGATAACACAACAGAGTGATTATAGTCAATAGTAATTTTGTTGTACATTTTAAAGTAACTAAAAAAGTATCATTGGATTGTTTGTAACACAAAGGATAAATGCTTGAGGGGATGGATACCCCATTTTACATGATGTGATTATTACACATTGTCTACCTGTATCAAAACATCTCATGTACCCCATAAATATATATACCTACTATGTACCCACAGATATCAAAGTTTAAAAGTTGAAAAACAAAACAAAAAATAAAGATAGAAAGTGAAATGAAAGTTACCCTCTTAAAATACTGTTTTTTATTTATGAAATTGAATAAATGATCTGATGCTTAAGAAAGTGTTGAACTCTAATAAGTGTCAGATACTAGAAAAATTAAGAACTTATTCTGTAAGCTTTTCTTCATTTTCTACCTCAGTAATACACCATGTTAATACATTTCTTTACTGACTTTTAACAGCATACAATTCCAGTCCTACCTTTAAGGAAATACTTGCTATTCAAAAAGGCCTGAGATAGTACCACTCTTTCAAAAGACTGCATATTGTTTTTCCTTTCCCTTTAATGGAAAGTGGCTGCATGGCATAGGTGCATTAGTTCTGAATGAGGCAGGAGCAAGAATTAGATTATTTTACAAAATCAGCAGTCACTTACTTCATGGAAGCTCTGTTTCCTTAGGGCTAAAGGAATGTCCTTATGTGTACAATGAAGACGCTAGAATATATTATCACCAAGATCACTTTCAACTCAAGTATTCCATAATTCTATGCCAAGAAAATTCTTAGATTGGGAATTACAACCACTCTCTATTCTGGAAGATTGACTTGCAAATATGTGGGCACTCTGTGTATGCTTTATTTCACTTTTATTTGCATTTCTTCTTAGCTCTTCATCCAAAGAGGAAGCAAATCATTCGAGTTCCATGTGTTGTCCATCACTTTTATTACTCGTTCCATATTCCTGATGGAAGGTTTGAGATGACTGGAGAAAGAACAGTCAATAAAATGCAGTTTGGAGATTTAATTCTGGATTCACTTTTTCATATTATTTGTGTCCCTTATTAGAATGGATCAATAAGAATAAGGCATATCTATTGAAACTTGTATTTTACTGATAACATAAGTGACATATCTTTTGTGCTGCGTTTCCACTTGTAATAATATTCAAGGGAAAATAATTCCAAATTGGGGTAGTTCAGATTTAATGATTATATTCACTTCAGTTACAAATCATTGAACTAGACAGGAACATACCACTTAGTACACTTATACATTTATTAAAAAATAATAAATTGGTTAACTTTAACAGCAGATATACTAGCTGTTGTGATAAGACAATATGTAGTTCTGAGTACAATTACTTAGCCATTAATACCCTTACTATTGATTCTCTACAATTTTTTAAACCTTATAAGCCATCTCAGTCTGTTTTCATAGTTATTGCCCCCATATTTTAACTTCTATTTAGCTACTGTTAAGAATATATTTCACTAACGACTTATTAATTTATAGTTTCTTTTCATTCAGTGGCAATAAATACTCTCTTCACTTTCTATTTATTCCAAACTAAAGCATCTTCATGCTTCTTATGTAGCCCTGTCTCACTGGCTGAGGTTGGCTTTGATCACCACTGCGGAGGATGACTGTGTGCTGATGTGAGTGCTGCCTGTAACCAACCCCATTCAAGGGAAGGCTCTGCTTTTACTACCTGCTTCTTTAGAGGGCTCATGTCTTTAACCAGAAGAAACGTTTTAAAACAATCCAGAAACACAAAGCACAAGTCAAACACAGTTAATAATGTTTCTTTATGACTACTATTCATAATGAGATAATTAGAGAAAATTAGAGGATCTGCTTCTGATAGGAACAAACCTCAAATCATCAATAACTTTTTGGAAATTAGAAGACTGAAAAATTCCTGTGCCAAAAATATGGTTGCTTGTATTTTCTAAAAGTCACCATGCAATCTTGTGGTCCTCTGTACTAATAACAGTTATAGTACAGTATCAATAATAAGATAAAGAAATAAAGTAGATATATCATTTGAAAACTCTGAACTCTCTTTGGAATTCTTAAATTATGCTTTTACAGTAAACCAAATCAAGACATAGGAAATAAGTAAAAGCAATATTTGAAAAGGAAAATGTAACTTCTAAGAATGCTTCCCCACCAATTCCCTATAGGTCAGCCATTTAATTTTGTTAACCTTGGTACCTTAGGTAGCAAAACACAAACAAGTATGCATCAATTATGCTCAAGTCTTTCCTAACAAATGCAATGGACGTTTTTCATGTCAATTTAACTTGAGTTTTCAGCAGCAATTAACACCTTTGACCAAAGTTACTGTCCTGATTCAATTTTTTTGTTTTGTTTTGTTTTCTTCGCTTCCATGAGCCATTTTTTCCTGGTTTTCCTTTCACTTCCATGGTGCTTCCTTTTCAGTATTCTTTGTAGTTTCTTTATTCTCTGACCTACAAAATAAAGTTCCTAACTGGTCAAGTTTTGATTCTTTGACTCTCTTTATTCCTTAATAAATATTCCCTCTGCATGTTATCTCATTAATTCTTAAGATATATTCCAAATGTGGTTTCCTTTTAAACCCCATTTTTTCAGTGCTCTCTAACTCAGGAAATGCATCATCATCAATCCAGTTTAAAAACCGCAAACATAAGAGTCTCCTTAATACCTTCTTACATCCTTACTCTACAAATTCAATCCACACTAATACATATCAATGTTACTTACTAAATATTGGCCACTTCGCTTTGTATCTTGACAGTTCTAACACTTTAGTCCATCGCTTTTTCTTTTGCCTAAACTATTATAATAGCCTCTTTATTGGTCTTCCACCATAAGTTCTTGCACACCTCCTACTATCTCAAATTCATAGTCTGGGAGTTTTGTTTGTTTTGTTTTGTTTTATTTTGTTTTGTTTTGTTTTCTGAGACGGAGTTTCACTCTTGTCGCTCAGGCTGGAGTGCAGTGGCGCGATCTGGGCTCACTGCAACCTCTGTGCCCTCTCCCCTTCCTGTTCAAGCGATTCTCCTGCCTCAGCCTCCCGAGTAGCTGGGATTACAGGCCCCTGGCTCCACGGCCGGCTAATTTTTGTATTTTTAATAGAGACGGGGTTTCGTCATGTTGGCAGGCTGGTCTGGAACGCCTCATCTCAGGTGATCCACAGGCCTCGGCTTCCCATGATTACAGGAGTGAGCTACCGCGCCCGTCCTGGGAGGTTCTTTTAAAAAGGAAGTTCTCAGCATGTAATTCTGCTCCAACATTTCAATGGATTCCAATTTTGGGGTGAATTAAAATATTTGACATGAGCCACGTAGCCCTGCAGAGACTGTCGCTTCTCCTTCTCTCCAGTTTAATCTCACTTTTCTACCTCTCCCTGTGTATTCCAGGCACACTGTCTACTTAGCTCCTGGACCATGCCACGCAGTCTACTGCAGGGAATTTTGCATGTGTTCCTCTATCTAACTGAAGCACTTTTCCAGTTCCCCCTTTATTCTCACTATTTTCACCTAGTTAATTCTAATTGCTCCTCTAAATTCTTTATTCTAGTATCTCTTCCTCAGTGAATCCTTCCCTCATCTTACACAACTCCCTGTATATCTCTTTGTAAAACTGATCACATTCTAATTTGACATCTATGTGTGTGACATTTCTCAAATTAATGCCTGCCTTTCATTACCTCGGTCAATAAGGGCAAAGATACTATCTACAGTTGTGCTTTGGCTAACAATGGGAACATGTTCTGAGAAATGCATTGTTAAGCAATTTCATCATTGTGCAAACATCACTACGTGCAAACATCACTCAGTGTACTTATCCAAACCTAGGCTAGGAGTATAGCCTACTACACACCTAGGCCTAGTATAGCCTGTTGCTTCTAGACCACAAACCTGTATAGAATATTACTGTACTGAATAGTGTAGGCAACTATAATACAATAGGAAGTAGTTGTATATCTGAACATATCTAAACATAGAAAATACAATAAAAATATAATATAAAATATTTTTAAAAGGTGCATTCATAGGCAGCTCTTATAATTTGGAATCGCTGTTGTATATGAAGTCTGTCATTGACCGAAATATTCTTATGCAGTACATGGCTGTATTTAGTTCTCTGTTTTATCTCCAGGACCAAGGATACTGTAAGACACATGGCTGCTCAATAAATACTTTGTTGGGCAAATAGTAGGTGAAACAATTTTATACATTAAGTTTCCTACCCAGTTTCAAGTGATCCACTTATTAGAGCCCTTTGTTCCAGTTGCCACTAGCACAGGCACAACCCCTTTATGAGGAGGCAATGGGACTACTGGCTGAAGCAGAAACAACAAAGCAAAGAAGGGAAGGACCAGAAAGGAAAGAATCAAATGAATATAAGCAAGATGGATTCTGTTGCATAGCTTGGAACCTATCTCCCAAAACACACTAAAAAAGAAATTTTTAAAATATTTTCAATAAATCATGGCATCATTTATAGAAAGCATTTTTGAGAGACATTGTTTTGAGTATGTTATTGCTATGTTTGTTTTAAAACTTCTGTCTTTAACAGTACCTTGTTACAAAATGGTTACTAAAAAGAGGCAAAGGTAAGAAAGGGCATGGTTCTTATGCTTTATTTAATGCCTACAATAGAAACACTTTGGTGTGTCTCTTACATTATGAATGTCATTAAGTATCTCCATTAATAGAATCTGTTCAAGTTTGGTTGAACAATCTGTTCAAAGTTAAACAATCTGTTCTAAGTTAAAACTTTGAGACCTTTTGACATTAGGAATTAATATATTGGGGTGGGGAGCGTGTTGAAAAACTCAGCACAATCAAGTTTCAGTCAATACTTCAGAAGTGTATTAAGAAAACTTTAATCAGATTGTCTTTACATAAATTATGATGTTCATGTATTTTTCATGATTGATGGGGATGCTAGTCATTCCCCAGTATTTTTTTTTCCTTTCTTACAGCACAATATAACGTTCATCTGAGCACATGGAAATACTGCATTTCCTCCCTTGAAGCTAGGTGTAGCCATATAACTAAGTGTTGCTCAATTGCATGATATGTCAGTAGAAGCAATACGTGCAAATTTATGAGCATGTCCTTAAAAGATGGGTGGAGTCATGCTCTCTCCCTCACTGGCTTTTTCTTTTGACTGGTTTGAATTCAAACAAGGAAGTCATGGATGAACCTTCTTGTACCATGAAGGTGACATATAACAGTGAAACTCTAGACAGAAAGGGCCTGGATGCCTAAATCCAGGGTTTCTTTCTTGTTTAGGCCACTATCACTTTGGGTCTCTCTATTGCAAAAGCGAAATCTGCATTCTAACTAATTTAAAAGCTATGTGTTATTTAATTTAAGAATTTAGAAATAATAAACAGACTGTATGTTTTGTCAGTGGAAAAGCCAGTTTGGGAGGTCACATCTCCTTATTGCTAGACTTACATGCTCTTCTTATATCATGGTTACATTTCATGAGTTTTTGTATCCAAGAGTTCACATAATAGTATTTAGAGAAAAATAGAATTTTTACTGGAAATTTTGCATTCTACATTTATAAGATTACATTTAATATTTACATTTAAACTTCTAAAAAATTCTGTCAGTTAATTATTATTGAGATTCATAGCTAATGAGTCCTGGAGCAGGCATTTAATTGCAGGTTCCTTGAATCTCAAAACACATTTTCTTCATGTTATAATACCACTTGCAAGTATTTAAAGAGATTCTACAACTATATGAAGACCTAATCAATAATACATATACAATAATTTGCATTGTTTTATATGTTTGTTTTTGTATTTATAGCCACAGATATTGCAATTCAAAGAAATGATTCATTCAAAACAGAAAATTAAGTTGATAAAAGAAAGGTCTCTTTTAGATTTATACATTTACATTATTATTTTAAATTAACTGCTTTGAGCTGAGCATGTATAAAGTTTAAAAAAAAAAATCTTTGCATAACCCTAGAAAATATTTGCTTTGCTCTTTTTTCTATCATTTTCTTTATAAGCTACAGTAAGATATTTTTAAAGATATGTAAACTATTTATCAGATTTCACTTTAAATGGCTGTTTTGGCTCTCTTTCATGGCACACATTTAAGAACAGAGGAACAAACGAGATGACCTTTCTTTTACTAGTGAAACTTAAGCACAACAATTTGTTATAAGAAGAACAAGGCTGTTTTCAGCTCAACCGTTGACTTTCCTTTTAGATACTTCTTGGCCTACCTCCATTTATGGAAGCTAGAAAGACCAGATTCCAACATTTTTAACTAACCTTGCAGTTAGACATGTCACGTGAGAGAGTTTTCAACGAGACACAAGGGGACATCTTTGGAACTTTTACTTTTCTGATTAAACAAAGAAAAAGAATAGATATGGTTGGCTGTAGCCCCCTCTCCCAGTACCCCCACCTCCCACATACATCACTTTCCTCCCTCTTTCTGGCTAAACATCAGTGTAATGTTGGGAACTGCAGTGGTCATCTTGAAGCCATGGGAGCATAATTTATTCTTTACTTAAATACTATTTCAGATTTTATTCTTCTCTCCAGGATTAGAATGTAGGATTAAATTTAGTGTCTTTAGAATGTAAAGATCTAAGTTAGAATCTTTATTTACCACTTATTAACTCTGCAAATTTGGGTGTTACTGAGATTTTTGTGCCATGATTATCACCTCTATAAAAGTAGACATTTAGAAAAATCTACCTTGCAAGATGTTATAAAACTTAGAGACAGATTATATAGAGCCTAGCACATTAGCAGTGCTCCACATGTGGTAGTTATTACTATTAGTTAAACTGTTTGAATCTGTTCATTGCATGCTTATTCCTATAACATATATCCTTTAACAGTACTCCAGTGATCTGAACTATTTTCCAACTATTTACGTTATGTAATACTGTCCTAAAATGCTTTGAAAGCCTCTTGATGCCATTATGCTCAGTGTTCACACCCCTCATCAAAGAGAGGAGTGAAGTCCAACTTCGAAGGGATGCTTTTATGTAAATATCTATATATCTCAAGGAATTCAGTTTTGTGTAATAAATATTTAGGGGGATTGTTAGTATTTAATTAAACTTAATTTTTAGATAATAGTACATTGATATATAGTTGTAGGTTATATAGAAAAGGACTGTGTGTTATGGTAGTTTGCGTTTTTCAAGGACTTGGTTCATTTCATCTAAATTATCAAACTTATGTATGTAGAATTTTTCATAGTACTCCTTTTTATTCTTTTGATGTCCACAGGGTTTGTATTGATATGTTTTGTTTCATTTGTGATATTTGCAATCTGCATTTAATCCCTATTTTTCTTTGTAAGTCTTGCCAAAAGTTTGTCAATTTTCTTGATCTTTTAAAAGAATCACTTGTTACTATAATTTTTCTTCACTGTTTTCATACTTTAAATTTTGAGTTCTGCTGTTATATTTATTGTTCTCTTCTGCTTGCTTTGAGTTTATTATGTTCTTTTTATGCATTCTTGAAGTAGGAACCTGGATAATTGATGTGACACTTTCTCTCTTTTCCAATGTATTATAAAATTTTCTCAGCCCTCCTTTAGCTATGTTCCAAAAATTTTGATATGTTGTATTTCGCTTTCATTCAGTTTAATGTATTTTTAAAATTCCGTTCAGTTTCTTTTTACTCACAGATTACTAGGTAGCATGTTGTTTGGTTTCTTATTGTTTGGGCGCTTTCCTATGATCTTTCTCTTAGGGATTTCTAGATTGATTCCATGTGGTCAGAAATGACACTGTATGATTTAAATTATTCTAAATTTGTTAATATTTGTCTTACGTCTGAGGATATGATCTATCTTGGTATAAGTTTCTCAAACCCTTGGAAAGAATGTGTATTCTGCTGTTACTGGATGGAGTGGTCTATATATGTGGATTGATGCTGATTGGTTAGAGCATTGGATGATACTGTGTTTGAATTTATTTTTTCCTGATTTTCTGTCTACCAATTGTAGAAAGAGAGATGTGTAAGTCACCACTGTCGTTGTGGAGTTGTCTGTTTCTCCTTTCAGTTCTGTCCATTTTTCCTTTGCATTTTTTTGAAGTTTTGTTTTTCGGTGCATACAGATTCAGGATTACTATGTCCTCTTGATGGATTGATTGTATCATTATATAATGTCCCTTTCTGTCTCCTGTAAATATTTTTTGCTCTGATGTCTATTTTATTGATATTAATATAGCCATTTTTGCTTTTCTTTGTAATCTTTGCATGCTATATCTTTTTTATTCTTCTACTTTCAACCTGATAATTTTACTTATTATAAATATTATAAAAGTATTTATTATAGTTTTATTTACTATAAAAACCTGATAATTTTATTTATTATTTTATTTATTATAAAAAATAAATAAATTTTATTTATTATTATAAAGAGAACATATAGTTAAATCATATTTTTAAATCCACTCTGTTTTTTTTAAATTTTCTCTCTGTTTTCATTTCTGTTTTTTTGTTGTTGTTGTTGCTTTCCTATGTACTATTTACTTTTTAAAGAAATTCACTTTGATGTATCTCTGGTATTTTAAGTGCAACTATTTGCACAACTTTTTTAGTTGTTGATGTAGGTATTATATTATGTATACAAAACTTATAGTCTAGTACTGTCTTCATTTTACCAGTTTGAGTGAAGTATAAAAATCCTATCTCCTTTGACTTCTTTTTACCCAACCCCCATTTATAATATAAATGTCTTAGATATTTTGACCACATATATTTAGAACACATAAGACAGTGTTATACCTTATCTTTAACTGTCAAGTATGAGTTAGAACAGAGAAGAAGGAAAGCCTATCATACTTACCTATACTTTTGCTTACTGTGTTCTTGCTCTCTGATGTTCCAAAAGGTCTTCTTTCATTATACACTTATGGTTTAGAGCACTTTTCTTTCTCCATTATTTTAGGACACATCTGCTGATAACAGATTCCCTTAGTTTTTCAAAGCAGAAATGCTTTGATTTTCTCTTCAGTCCTGAAGGGTATTTTTGCTGGGCATAAGATTCTGGGTTGATAGTTCCTTTCTTTTAACACTTGAGAAATATTTTGCCACTTCTTTCTGCCCTTCATAGCTACTTCTGGCAATCTAATTGTTTTTGCCATATAGATAAAGTGTTATTTATTTTTCACTTTTTTCAAAATCTTTTCTTTGTATTTAGTTTCCAGAAGTTTTGTGATTAGTCTTGGCTTGGAATTTGGGGGGTTTATCCTGATTTTGCTTTTCACAGCTTGCTCTGTCTATAGGTTTATGCCTCTTGCCAAATTCAGAAAGTTTCTAGGAATTATTTCCTTGTCTACTTTTTCATCCCCACCCTGTTTCTCATCTCTTCCTGGGACTCTGATCACAAGAATGTTCAATCTTTCTTTATAGTCTTACAAGTGCTTGAAATTCTGCTTATTTCTTTCAGTGTATTTTCTTCCTATTGTTCAGACTGAGTAATTTTTATTGTTCTGTCTTCAAGTTCGTTGATTGTTTCCTCTGTTCTCTTCATGTCACTGTTAAGCCTACCCAGTGAGGTATAATTTTGATTTTTGTATTTTCAGTTCTAAAAATTCTAGTTGGTTCTTCTTTGTATCTTCTATTTATTTGCTGAGAATTTCTGTTTTCCTGATAAAGCTTTCTATTTTTTATTTGTTTCAAGCATGATTATAATTGCTTGCTGAACTATTTTTTTTTACCAGAGCTGTTTTCAAACCTTTGACAGATAATTCTAACGTCTTCGTCCTCTTGGTGTTGGCATTTTTATTGGTCATTTCTTTACAATCGGTTTGCAATCTTCCAGATATGTCATATAAAAAGTGTTTTCTACTGAAAGTTGGACATTTTATTTGTATTTAGAGAGAGGAAAAAGGAAAGTAGGACTACTACATATTTCCAGAAGTCAAGTCTGTAATTCTGAATATTATTTAAAATAAAATTTATATCTTTATTATATTTATATTTTCTAGTTAGGAAGAAATACTAATAATAACAAACTTGTTTATCAGAAATAAGTGTAAATTTATGTAACAGTTTGAGATTCAAATAGAGTTGTGATTTATAAATACATATGCAAATGATTTTTAAGTTACATTCATCAATCCCTTATTCCCTCATCTGGAACAAAAAAATTTTCTTGGGAGTAGTCTAACACTTTCTTCATACACATAAAGCATTGTTTTTTAACCAGACTTTTGCCTATTTCATTTCTCAGTCTGTTTTCTGTTTTCTTTTTCCATTATTCTCAATAAATACAGATGCATGTATGCATGTATATGTGTATGTTTATATGTATTTATTATGGATATGTATTTAATTTGTTCTATAACAAAATAATAACACTAATATAATTTCGTCATTTTATTCTATTCTTAATTTAACATCAAGTTCATTAACTAAAGTCTTAGGATAAATGTGATTTTTGATGAGCAAACTTTATACTATTTTATTTCAATCTTCCTTTTTGAAAGATTCGTACAATTGTATCAGCTTCATCAAATGTTCTTTGGGTTGTACAATTTATTATAAGGAGAGAAACATTCTAATTTATGTCATTTTAAAATTTCAATGCCAATGTTTAGAAATGTTGCATATTGTGTCTTTGAAACACAGTTTTAAAAGGAGCATAACTACTCAAGTCAGATATTTTTGGTTAGGTTGTCTTCTAGGGAGAAATCTTGGGATTATTTTTCACAGCCATTTCTGTGATGTTTCACATCTTTGTTTTGTGTTATATACCACTTATTGATATGCAAGCATAATACTATGAGTATGATTATTAAATTAAAATAGAAGTGATTAGATCCAACTAACTATTTTAAGAGTTATCTGTATTCTTTCCTAATTGTCTTTGTCTATGTAGCGACCTTTTTTTCTGATTCTGAATACATTGCTACTTTATTTTTTAAATTCATTATATTATCTATAGCATTTCTCATGTTAAAGTGCTGTGGTACCCTCCATGAGAAATGGTAGTTTTCATATTCCTAGTGGGAACTCTTGCTCTTTTGAATTCTCATCTGTGTTTTAGAATCTCAGATCTGGAAGGAATCCCAGAAGCTATTTTATGCCTAACTTATACGTGAGTGTAATAACTCTATGCCACACCAATCTCTATCCACTAGATTTTGTATATTTTTAAGAAGAAATAGTGAATGGATCTCCTTATGTAAAAATGTCAATGGCTAGATAATATGCTATGCAGAACTGTCAAGGCCATTGACACAAATTTTAAAGAAAATTTACAAACTAATGTTATGATTTCCATATATTTAAAATTTCTCTCATCAGTTTGTATCACTAAAACACATTTTTTTAGCTTTAGTATAAAGTGTGAACATATTACCAATAATTTTTTTTGCTTTTTATTATTTTTTTTATTTTTTTTTTTTTATTTTTTTTTTTTTATTTTTTTTTTTTTTTTTTTTTTTTTTTTTTTTTTTTTTTTTTTTTTTTTTTTTCCCACTGCTTCTTTCAAAGGCTTCCTGAAGAGATTAAAACAGTAATACGAACTAATATAAAATTGTGTCATCTTCATTTATAGGATAGGTTGCACTGAATATAAATACTCAACATATAAACAATCATAATTATGCTGAAACCTAAATAAGTTTAATTTCACATAGCAAATGTTTCCACATTAAGCATTATAGGCCTGAAACAATCACTCATTGTGTACAAAATGAATTGCAAACTTATCAGGTGTTTAAGGCCCTATCTGAAATACCCACTTCCTTTTTATCTCTCATTCTTCTGTATTCTTATGAAACATAGTGTCCTTAACCAGGCCATGCATATGATACCTGCATGCCTATATGCAATTTGTTTGTTTAGTCTAGAATGCTCCTTGTGTGTATGGTCATCTCCATTTGGAGCATGTCTTCCATAAAGCCTTTGCTGGCCAGTTCTTTCTTTGTGCAACTGAGGTAGTTTCCTTTTGCCCACACTATACCTAACTCATAGTGACTTTCAACATGGTACCAGGGACTCTTCATTGCCCATATGTGATTACATTACTGAATTTTTGGAAGGCAGAGTTTGTTGTCACATTTTTCCCTTCTTCTTTTTTTAAAAAATATATTCCAGAGCTAAGGGCTTTGCATAGTCTGTGGTGTTTACTAGATACTTGTGAATGCTGGGTTTTGTTCTGCATTACATAGATACAAGTGGAGAAAATGATTTTTCATTCCTTCTTTACACTTCTTAGCACAACTTTCAAGAAATCCAGGGAGACCTAAACCATTTTATTACTTGCACCCAGAATTCTGAAAAATTAAGAAATAAAAGAACAAAAATGTCTTTTTTTCAATCCAGTTATTTAATTTGCGACTATATCTTGATAATATTTCTGGTTTTATTTTTGGAAATCCTTTCAAAAGTCTTAATTAGAAACTTTTGTTCCACCGTTCCCTCCTCATCCCATGACTTTATTGATTAGCCTACCTCCTTAGCTATAAACATCTGTGTCTTGAGCAATTTGGTCCCAGTCATAGCACGACAAAACACAACTTGAAAAGAATACTGGTCTTTGTAACAGGTTATATCATGGGCAGTAGAACACTTGAATATTGGATGGCTCCTCCCAAAATGCTTAGCTAGGGAAATAAAGTAGAATATAGTTACTCTGTATCTGCAGGGGAAAAGAAAGGCCAAGATAAATATTTTCCCTCACTTAGACACAGCAATAATGTAACTTAAGACCATCTGACTTTTGATCCTTAAGTTAAAGAAAAAGATTCATTTTATTATTTCATTTATTAAACTGCAAAATATATTTTACCAAAATTTATTATTGAAACAAATTTCATGGTTATCCTTGACCTACTGTAATTCTCTTTTAAAATTTGTATTTGAGCAAAGTTATAGTTTCTTATCCAAAAGCAGAGACTTTTATTTCTTGAATCCATTTTTCTGTTACCTTAATAATTGGTTTTTAGGCAAGGCACTTATGCTTTGATTTATTTTTTCTAAAAAGTTATCAGTGTTACTAAAGATTAGCCATTGTTTACCCCAGTTAATAAATTTTCATTAAATTGCACTAAAATGAGTTTCTATGTAAATAATTAACCTAGTGAAAATTGTTTTTCACTTGAAAACAGAATGGCATTGAAGAACTTGATGGTGTCCTTACATCCATATTCAAACATGAGATACCATATTATGAGTTCCAATCTCTTCAAACTGAAATTTGCTCTCAAAACAAATGTGAGTATTTTCCTGCTGCATCAATTATTTTTTATATCACATTCCATTCTATGTAACTGTTTAATAAATGTTATAACCAAAAATATAGGTAGCTGCTCTGCCGATGAGATGATTTAGACAACTCCTGACTCCTGGTGAAAGGGTACATTAGTACAAACTTCTGAATGTTCGTTTGGTAATTTTTTTTTAATCTCAGGCCTTAAAAATGCACATAACTTTTGCAATTAACAAGCCTACTTCTTGACTTTTACTCTAAGGAAATGTTTGGGCAACTTCATTTATGATAAAAATTATTCATCATATAATTGTTTATAATAACCAAAAAGTGGAAATACTTTACAAAGACAAGTAATTGATTATACCTATTTTCATACATCTATTAATGCAACCACCAGAAATTAATATTATTATAAATTTATTTGCTTGCCATGGTGATGTTTTCATGTATACTTACATGAATAAAAGGCAGGCTATGTAGCAGAGAGAGTGATCATCTGTGTAAAAAAGTACATGTACATTTAACAGCATATGGTCTGGACAGGTGTGCAGCTAGTGTTCACGGTAGTTGTGTTTGGGTTGTGCAATTTCAAATATTACATCTTGTTTCATCTTATTGAATCTGTATTTTCTACAACAACTATGTATTATATATGTGGCTTAAAATATACAGATATCAAGAAAAGTATATATAGGAGCTATACATGAAAAATTATATTTCCAGATGTCATCTTGAGCTCAGTGGTATATTTTAGAACTTTTTTTTGTTGCTGCATAGTTTGTTGACATACTGTTTATAATTCATTTATATGCCGGCTATGTGTGAAACACTAAAGTAGAGATGTAATGGGAAATATGACAGACATGAAGCTAAAGAATATAAGTCTAATGTTGACATAATAAAAATTAATGAGCAAGGTTTTATTTTCTGTAGGGTTTCTGTGCTATTTAAAGCAGTTTTGTCATCAGCCTGGAAGGCTTCAAGACGGCAATAAGAAAAGAGTAGGAGTCCTAAGGCACAGCTTCTTGTGATTCACCTAGATATGTAAGAAGCTGCATAATGGTGAGGTTCCATTAGGAAGAAAAGCCAATGGTATGCTAGCTGTGAATAAGTACTCTTGTGAAATTAGTGACATTTTATTTTTGTTTCCAATATATATTTTAACAATATGTAATTCACTTACAAAACTAAATACTAGATGAGAATGGAAAAGGAACATGATATGATTCTTTACATACAACACATAGTTTAATTGGAAAAACAAATAATAGACATGTATTTACAGAAAGAATCAATGAGATAAACTTTGTGGTAGTGATTATATTAACAATAGAATTTTAGATAAATGGTACATTATTTTTCAGGGTGTGCTTCAAAAAGGAAGTGGAATTTTACCTAGGTCTTAAATAATTATAGTCTCCAAAAGAATGAAAATAATCTTCTAAAGATAGATAATTGATTATGTAAATTTTGGTGCATCTATTAATACAACCATCAGAAATTAATGTTATTGGAAATGTATTTGCTGGCTTGAATGATGTTCCAAAGTATACTTAATTGAATAAAAAGCAAGCTGGGTAACAGGTTAGTTCTATTTGGAAATTATCTCAAAAGTCTTAATTAGGAACTTTTGTTCCACAAACCGCTCCTCACCTCATGGCTTTATTAATTGACCCGTCTTCTCATCTCCTATAATCATTTGTATCTTGAGCAATTTGATCCTAATCACAACCTTCATTCAAGCTAAGGAACCAATGAAGACAGAGAAAGGAGAAAGGAATTCTAGGCAAGAGAAAGTGCATACAACGGTATGAAGATGGAATTACGACACAGTTTTACAAATTTCCTCAGCATTATATTTGCTTAGGCTTTTGGAATCGAAATTGTGGAGATGGAGAAGATGGCATGGTTTTGGTCTCTTGGTTTTACACATAAAGAATTCTAGATAAGGTTAAAACTGCCTCTCAGTATACTGTTTAGGTTGTGGAATATGAATTTTAGAGCTAAAAAAGCTAAGACAATTGTGGCCCCTTATTTTTATAGATGGATAACTCTGGATGGGTTATATCAGAGCCCCTGAAAATGTGAATCTGGTTCAGCAGGGATGGGGTACATTCTAAGTGTTTGCCTTTTAAGAAGCTTCCAGGTGAAACTGATGCTGCTATACCTCAGACCTCTCACTAGGTACCAAGACTTTAGAGCAATTGTTCTCAAACTTCGCCGCATATTGTAATCACCTGTGTAGCTTTTGAAACATCCTATGCCCAAGCCATACCCTAAACCAATTTATTAATCTGGAAGTAGGTCCCAGCCATCAATAGTTTTTAAAGTTTTCCAGGTGATTTTAATGGGCAGTCAAATTTACTAGCCCCTAATTGCTTCAATGTACTACAGACCAGCAAGATAATTCTTCCTTATATTGAATTTTGACACAGAAAAAAAATGTTATAAAGATAACAGTATATGAAAGTTTTGAACCATCACTATAATTAGTGATAATTTTGTATCTGAAAAAAATTACAAAATTAAAAATAATTTTAAAGCTAAAAATGAAAAGTTTACTGTAATCCAGATAGCTCATTCAGAAGCATTATTGCTGGGTATTATTGCATGACAGATGTTATAAAACCTATATATAACAGAGCCAAAGAATCTCCATAATATTAAGCTCTAATTTCTAATTAAAATACAAAATACCATAATATATGTAATAAGAATATGCAATAAAGACATGAATATGACTGAGCTAGGGTTTTGCTTGCCTCCTTGACCCAGTAGTCTCAGATCAATGTCAGCTTCAGAATATCTAGTCTTTAAGGCTTTCCACCTGTGTTTCATAATGTTCACGCTGATAAGGTTTAAGTTACCTTTATACATATATTAATCAAGGGAATTGGAGAGAGAAATGGTGGGTTGTTGAAGAACCTACTAGAGGCATTCTGAGAGGTAAATTCAGCAAACCATGAATCAGGTGTAACCCCAGGTATCTATCCCTGAGGACAGGTCTCTAATTATTTGGTGAACTATTTTATTTATTAAACAGTTATTACTTATTTCTCTATATCTTAGCTATGGGAAATTGAGAAATTGAGTCACTCTGAGAGAACATAATCATAAGGAATTGAGAAAGTATACATTGAGATTGACCTACCCTAAGGATTTTTCATGGAATTACCTGCAGATACCTATGGTTCTTTAAAAGTTTAGAGTGAAATGCTGTATCAACCAAAATTTTTATTATTGCCCCATCTTCTCTTTAAAGTTATTTTGGTAAATTCTGGGTTTAGTTTCCTGCCACTTCACTTATAGTAAGTAAAATACCATTCCATGTCAATATGTCTTAGTCATTTTTTATTCCTCTACACAATACACTCATGTTTTCTTGCATTATAGGTGTGGGCGGAAATAAGAGGGAAAATACGTAACAAATAACATTCTGCTTTAATGTTCTCTTACCTTGTAATGCTTCATTTTTGATTTAAAATTAGTGCTTTCCATTGACAAGAATTTTCCATACAAAGAAGTTCTCTTGAGGAATAGAATGTTATCAGGTTTCTAAATAAGCTTGATGTATTAATGCAATACAGGACTTTTGAACACGCGAGTCATAGAACTAATTCATGAACAACTTTCTAGTGTGTGAATCATCAGCAACTGTGAAGTCAATATAAAAGATTGTGATAGGCAATTTTGAGCTGATGTATACCGTACTTGAATAGAAAATACCAGAGTACATCACTTGAAGTATGAATATTATTTTAAGCAACTTCTCTTTTGGTGGTAGATTTATATATGAACACACATGCTGTGAGTTGTCATTTAAAAAAATGACTTGGTGTGATGGTGAAGTGGAACAGCACACTTAGGCAAACACAATTGTTTTAGCCCCTCTGTAGTTCTCACCTAGTCTGAGTTTCAAGCCTGCTGCAGAGTCTCATAAATCTCACTGCAGCAGATCCGAGAATTTTCGTAACTCTTTTCAGAGTCCTTCCAAAGCCTGGATGATGCAGAGAATCTCCTGTCATGGACAGGAAAAACACATAGTTTAGCTTGTTTTTATTTTTACTTTTTACAATCTACGCATTTAACAAAATTGCATTTGTACCTCAAATTTATACCAAAAAAAAAAAAAAATGCTTGTTTTTAAAGGGGCTACAGTTCCTGATTTAGTTATCATAAGTGGCAATTAATTTATGAAAAATTAAACTAGGTTATTTTTTCCCAGAATATCTACCTTCACTTAGAAAGAACTGGTTCAGTAGAACCCATGCCAATTTATAGAAAAGCATGTCACAGCGTATATTCATTTATAATTGGTAGCAATATTTTAATCTGAAAGAGGGCAGCAGATGATCACCCAGGATTGTGAAAGTATTAACTCAGAATATTATCTCCAAATATATCTTTGAAATATGGAGCATGAACTGGATATTCAGTACATCATGTGGTGGTAACTGTAACTCGAAGACTTGTCTGGGACTAGTAATATCTTTAGGTTCACAGAAAATAGATCATTTACTAATTCAGTGGAAGAGAACTAAATGTCCATTGGATTGTCTTTTTTATATCATTAAATAATTTAAACATGCAGAAAAATATAGACAATAATATAAAGAACACCCTGTAGCTTTGTCAGATTTTAACACTTTGCTTCAGATCTTTTTTTCTTAACAAATAAAACATTATGGATCTAGTTGAATTTCTCTATTTCACTTTGTGATTCTATACCTCGAAAAAAACCCATCATTTTAATTAAATTTCTTGACAATCATTCCTGTGCAGTCCTTCATCCTTTCATTATGTGTGTTTTCATGATTAACATATATTGTTGTACAATTTTGTAAATTTTATATAAATTACATCATACTTTTTCCTTCAACTTATTATTTTTTATTCATATAAATTTTTTATCTATACATGTATATATGTAGATCTAGGTCATCATTTTAAATGTTCTATAGGATTATTTTGGTTGATTACAGCATAATATGTATCTGTTCTACTAATAAATACTAGTGTTGTTTTTACATTTTTTTTATCATTGCAAGTAATGCTACAGTGAACAATCTTGCATATGAAACCCTATGCATATATGTAATAATTTCTCAGGCGATACAATTACCTTGAAAACCCTGGTTAGACTTATTCCTCTTTATCTTATGAGTTTGTTAACATCAAAAGTCTTATTTAAAAATTATATTTTTAAATTATTTGTGGCTGCTCCTTTCCTTGATACCTGTGGGATGGAGCTATGTATCAGTGAAATTTCCGTTCTAAACAGATATGTACATATGTACAGTGCTAGATATTTTCAAATTTCTATCAAAAATGTTTGCACTGATTAATAATTTCACTAGCAGTATTGTGACATTGCTCCACATCTCTTCTACGTTAAGAAATGTAAAGCTATTTATTTTTGCCAATGTGACAGCTGTTGAGAATCTCACTCTTTAAATAATATTTTAATTACAAACATAGTTGAGCATCTTCTGTTTATTAAGTTGATTTTTCTTTAGTGAATTTCCATTTAATAGGCTTCATTTATTTCTATTAGTTGTTATTCTTTTCTTATTGAAGTTTGAAAATGCTTTTTTCTTTTTCAGTGTACCTATTTTAAATAGTAACTATTTGTCAGTTTTTCACATTTGCAAATGTGTACTTAATTAGTGGCTTGTCTTTTATACGGTATTTTATGTGAGCATATGATTAAAGTTTATAATAAATCTTGGTATGTATTAGAGCTGGACCCTACTTTGTCTTTACATGATTTTTGTTCCACTTCCTTTATTTGTCCTATGGTATTTAAGATCAGTATGTCAGTTTTCCATGAAAAACTCTGTAAAATTGAAATAAAAATGTAGATTAATATGGTAAAAAAAAAAGCATGATACTTTATTTGGGTCTGTTTACAACTTTCAAAAAATATTGTATTTTATAAAACTTTTGACAATCTTTGTTACATTTATTCCTAATTATCTTAGGGTTTTGTTAACATCAAAAATCTTATTTAAAAATTACGTTTTTAAATCATTGATGGCTGCCCCTTTCTTTGATATTTGTGGGATGGAACCAAATATTATATAATGTATCATGGCTCTACAGAGAAAGAAGACTTTTAACAAGTGAGGAATTACTACTCTCTAAAAAGAAAATTAGGAAAAGATAAAATCAATGCTGAGAAGATATTTATAAGAAACTTTTTTGAGATATTTTTCCAGTATATGAATTTTGCAAAGCATGAAGTTTTAGTGACCTGTTCCATTTGCATTTTAAACTACCTGAGAAGAAAATCGGAAGCTGTGAAGAAATCAATGTAAAAGAAAAAAAAAAATGGGCAAGAGTATTTTTTCCGGGATGAAAAGTAATAGATGGTAGGGAAAAATGTAATCATGTAAATTCATTTCAAATTAGTCACAAACACATCATCATTAAGTAAATACACTAAATTGGGGATTGATGTATACATAAGACATTATACAAACTTCTAGTGATTAAATTAGAGATTTGGCATGTAAATTGACTGTTAAATTATAGATTTTTCCACTCCATTTTTTTTTTGTTAATACAACCCACAAGTACAAATTTTCACCTCTTGCCAATAATAATTTTAGCATATTCTCAAGCTAATTTTATGAACTGATGATTCTGTTTGAATCAAATAATATAAAATAAAACAGCCAGTTTGAATCTTTCAAATTTTTTTTACCTGAGTAAGCAAAAAAAGATTTTTCCAAAATTGTACTATTGTTATTCACGCTTACAGTGTTTCTTCGAAGATTCTATATTTCCCCAAATGTGAAGTTTGAAAACATACTGTGGTTTACAACATACTGTGGTTGGAGTCTGTGAGTACAAAACAGGAAGGAAAAAAGAAGGGAGAGAAAGAAGGAAAAAAAATAAACAACAAGGTTGATACCAGGATGAGAATTTGGCCTTCTTCATCCTAGAATCACTCCGTAGACAAGGAATTACCTCTGGCCTGAGTATACAAGAAGCATAGATAGAGAAGACAGGACATTGTTACAGAGTCAAGTAAATCTGGCCTCAGGATGCAACCTAACACTGCGGATCACAGGCAATGTGCTATCCTGAGTCCAGCTTTAAGGAACAAGCATTTAGGAATGATAAGCCCTTCTCCAATTTTCAGTGACCTTTATAATCCCCTCTCAGCTCATTTCCATTACCATAACAACACATGTTCTGAAAAAGTAGAGGACTCTGTAATTATAGATGAAAAAGGTAAGCCTGTGGACGTAGTATTTTCTCCCAATTAGAAGCACCTTGATGTGAAAGATTATTAAGAGATCTTATTTATTCATTTATGTAACAAGTGCAAACTAAGTGCCACTCTTCTAGGTGCTCCAGGAACAGGCGGCCTGTATAGGAAAGTTCTTCTTCATGAAACTTTTATTTAAGTCATTGAGAGTAACAGAGTAATAAAACAGTAGCAACAAAATAAGACCATTGCAAATAGTGATAAGGGTTATGAGAAAAATAAAGTAAGAGGATAGAGAGTAAGTGATGAAAAGCCATGTGAGGATTTTACACATCGCTTAATATCATCTAATTACATAAGACAAAATATTACTCTTGCTGTTAGGCAGAGAATAGATTATGGTGTGTAAAAATGGAAACAGGGACACCAGATAGGAGACTGTCCTAGTAGTGGCAGGAGAGGCTTGAAGGTGACTGTCACCTGGGTGGTAGCAGTGGAAGTGATGAGACTTGCTTGAGCTTGGTAGATATTTGAAAGTAAGGATTGTGGGACATGCTGATAGATTGTAGGTGAAAGAGAGGACTGGTCTGTGTGTAACTAAATACATGTTTATAAAAATATAAATAAAATAAATATCAATGCTGTTAACTGAAATAGAGGTACTATGGCAAGAATAGTTTTGACAGTGTGATGACATTGTTTTGACAGTGTAATCAAAAGTTCTAGTTTGGCTATGTTAATTAAAATAGAATAAATTGGTTGGTATTAAGTATATAAGTCAAACACCCAGGAAGGAGCTCATATGTGATATTCACAGCCATAGCCTGAATGAGATTATTCTGCAGAGAGTGCAGAGCAGGGCAAAGGTCTGAGTCCTACACACTGTTGTATTTAGAGGACTAGGAGAGAAATTTCCATAAAGAGACTGAGAAGCAGCAGTCACTGAACGTCTCTTAAAAGCCAACTGAAGATAATGTTTCTGAGAGAAGAATATGATCAACCATGTCATGTCCTTCTCCAGAGAGAAGTGAAAAAAAGCCACAAAATAACTTGTGATATACACAACACCATCCATTAATGCTAGAAATGTACCCCCATGGATCTAGGTACTCCCAATTCTTTGTGCCATGAAAATAATGTAGATATATTGGTTTCTAGTGAAACTCAGCATCAGTAGGTATTATTTACAGAGCAAATGCCTGGGAAGATAAAGAATTAATATTCTGATACACTATGTACCCCAAACATATCAAGCCACAAAATATCTACAAACAGATGGGAATGCAGACTGATTGAGACAATGCAAAATGCTAATGAGTGGAGAGGAAAAAGAGCTATCCAGATAAAACGTAGAACAGGTCTATGTAAAATTTAAATTGACTGCTTTTTTGCTCATCTTCCAATGTAGTGAACTGCAGTTTCATTTGCTGTATACCCTTTCCTTATTTTAAGCATCTCCAGAGTTTGTATCAGATAAATAACACTGAGTTAAGATGCATAAATATTGGGAAAGGTATGATTAGAAGCTATGGGACAAATTGTGAACAAGTCCATGTGAAATACAAAGGACAGAATAGCAGATGCATCAAAAAAAGTAACAGTTTAGGCAAAGAACTCAAAAAGTAGGAGAACACCAGCATCAAGAGGCAGATGATAAAGAGCAGACAAGGCTTGAAGGCTGAAGTAGTTGGATGCATTATCGCCAGTCACTTTTTTTTTTTTTTAATTGAGACGGAGTCTTGCCCTCTCGCCCAGGCTGGAGTGCAATGGTGCTATCTGGGGTCACTGCAAGCTCCGCCTCCGAGTTTACACCATTCTCCTGCCTTAGCCTCCCAGTAGCTGGGACTACAGGCATCTGTGACCACGCCCGGCTAATTTTTTATTTTTATTTTTAGTAGAGACGGGGTTTCACCATGTTAGCTAGGATGGTCTCAATCTCCTGATCTCGTGATCTACCCGCCTCAGCCTCCAAAAGTGCTGGGATTACAGGCGTGAGCCACCGCGCCCAGCCCATCTCCAGCCACTTTTACGCCATTCCTGTCTGGCCAAGTATCAGTTTCTGACTTGAGTCATCTTGGAAGCTGAAAAGATTACCTTGAAAGATGAGAATTATTCATACATTCTCACAGAACAAACTTTTGACAATGACGGAAACCTGAAAAATAAGCATGTCCTCTATCTACCCATGACACCTGGTTTACTATAAGAAATTATATTGCTTGTGATCATTATCTACAAGATGCAAATGGAAATTACTTTTGTAGGAATATAATAGGTAATGTTTAGTTGAAATATTATTCTAACAATACTGTTTTTCTAAAAATGCTATTGATTGCATATTTCTCTAAGAAATAAATTATTATAAATATTGTTTAGCATGTGATTTTCAATTTGTTTTGTATAAAGGCTATTTGGAAGTTAGCATGATGTGGACTTAAGTTGGGATTGCAATTTTAAAATATTTTTAAAGTAGATTATTTAATCTATAGTTACTGATTTGACTGATGTTTATTCCCTTTTTACTTTCATCTGATATTTACAAAGGTCTGTGCTGTTATTCTAATGGTACCTTTTATAATTGTCCATTTATATACCTTTTTACATCTTTGAAATTTATTGAGATTTGCTTTAAGTTCAACATATGATCAGTTCTTCTAAATAAATATTTCTTATGTACATTAAAAAATGTCATTCTTCAGTTGTCAGGTACAATGTTTTACATATTTCTTTATATTAAACTTGCTTTATTCAAATATTCTGTGGCATTATTAATTTTGAATCTCCTTATTCTACTACAGTGAGAAGTATGTTAAAATTAGCCCCTAAGATAATGATTTTGTTTCTCCTTATATTCCTTCACTTCCTTTTTATGCTTTATATATTTTGAGCCTGTATTTTTAGACACCTAAAATGTTTAACTATGTCTTCCTCATAAAAATCATGAAAGTATGACCTTCTAACTCTAGTAATGGTTTTTGCCTTAATTTTTTTGTCAAATATTATTATAGCTACCTCAGCTTTCTTGATATATAGCTACTATATGCGCGGTTATGTCTTTTTTCCTCCATTAACTTTCAAACTTTCCTCGTGTTTTAAAATATGCTCATTGTAAAGAGGATATAGTTTAATATATTTGTTTATGTCTGTGTTTTATTTTACCCATACTGTTAAGCTTTGTCCCTGAACTACAACATTGGGTTTACTTATACTTGAAAATTATAATTATTACTCATATATGTGAATTAATCCAGTTAAAAATGGGCAAAAGACAATGTAACATTTTTCAAAAGAAATAGAAGAAATGGCAATTACATATCACCAACAGATGTATGAAAAAATGTTCAACATCACTCATCATTAGAGAAATGCAAATCAAAACCACAATGAAATTCCACCTCATTCCAATCAGAATGGCTATGATGACAAAGATAAGAAATAACAAATTCTGGGAAGAATGTGGAAAAAGAGGAACTGATGCACTGTGGATAAGAATATAAATTAGTACAGCTATTATGGAAAAGAGTCTTGAAGTTCCTCAAAAAATTTAAAATAAAACTACTATATAATCCAGCAATCGAATTACTGGATATATATCCAAAGGAAATGAAATCAGTATATTAAAAATATATCTGTACTTCCATGTTTATTGCAGTATTATTCACAATAGCTAAGATGTGGAATCAACGTAAATGCCCAACTACAAATGAATGGATAAACAAAATGTGTTATATATCACAATGGAATACTCTTCAAGCATAAAACAGAATAACATCCTGTCATTTGCAAAAACAGAAGAACCTGAAGGACATTATTTTAAGTGGAATAATCCAGGCACAGAAAGACAAACACAGCATGATCTCACTCATACGTGAAACCTTAAAAAGTTGATTTCATGGAAGCAGAGAGTAGGATAGTGGTTACCAGGGGCTGCAGATGGGAGAGGGCAGGGAAATTAGGGGTGATTGGTTGATGGGTACAAAGTTACAGTTAGGAAGAATAAGTTTTGGTGCTCAATTACACCGTAAGGTGGCTATAGCAAATAACAATGTAGTGTATATTTATAGCTACCTATAAGAGAATATTTTGAATATCATCACAAAGAAATGATAAATGAAAAGTGATGGAAATGATTATCCTGATTTGACCATTATACAATGTATGTGTGCATTGAAACATACACTGTACCTTATAAAAATGTATAATTATGTGTCAGTTATAAATAAAAAGTTAATTTAAAAAATGTTCCAATGTTTGCCCATCATAAAAAATAAAAATAGAACTGTAATATGTTCCATCAATGCAACTTTTGGGTACATATCCAAAGGAAATAAAATCACTGCCTCAAAGACATATCTGCACCCCCATATTCATCGCAGCATTGTTCACAGTAGCCAAAATATGGGAAAAATGTGATTGTCCTTTGATGGATGAATGAATAAAGAAAATGTGGTATACATCTACAAATGAATATTATCCCACCTTTAAAAAAAGGAAATACTGCTGTTTGAAACAACATGGACAGACCGGAAGGGCAGTGTGCTAAGTGAGTTAAGTCAGACACAGAAAACAAATACTACATGATTACCTCATCTATATTAGAATCTTTGAAAAGTCAAACTTACGGAGAGTAGAATGGTGGTATTAAGGGGCTTCAGGGATGGGAGAAAAGAGGAGATATTGGTCAAAGGACACAAATCTTCAGTTGTAAGATGAATAAGTACTGGAGATCTTATGTCCAGCATGGTGACTGTGGCTAATAATAATGTATTGTATCTTGAAATGTACTAAAAGAGTAGATCTCAAGTGTTCTCACTACAGACAACAGAAAATTATAAATGTATGAGGTGATGGGTATGTTAATTGTCTTGATTGTGGTAATCATTTTACAATGTGTACATATATCAAAATATCTCGTTGTACACACTGAATATGTATAATTTTTATTTGTCAATC
The DNA here is from genome assembly GCF_024542745.1 of Macaca thibetana thibetana. Taxonomy (NCBI): domain Eukaryota; kingdom Metazoa; phylum Chordata; class Mammalia; order Primates; family Cercopithecidae; genus Macaca; species Macaca thibetana. Next base: position 87,014,838 of record NC_065582.1, on the reverse strand, counting down.
ATACCTTCATAAAATGTAAAAAAGATATGGGGCAAATATAATACACATAATTTTCACTTCTATTGTAGTATTTTCCATTTACTCTACTGAAAATGTATTTTAAAATATGTAAACCATGACAGAAGAGGGAAGTTTTTTACAGAAACTGTGAACGGAATGGAGAGAAAGTCCACTACTTTGTACATTTTGCAGTTTTATGTAGCTCTCTGTGAGGTTAACCCCAATTTTCTTGTCTATCCACTTTTGTTTAATTATTAGAACCAAGCCCCTATTCTTTCATTTATTTAATGCCATGGTTCTCAATGTTTAGCAGGCTTCAGAGTCGCTTGAAGGATATGTTAAAATTCAGATTGCTGCCATCTCTCTTCAAATTTCTGATACAGTAGGTCTGGGTTGGGTACAAGAATTTACATTTCTCACAAATTTTTATATGATGCTGATTCTACTCCTCTGTGAATCACCAGTGAGAACCACTGAGTGAACAGTAATTGATTGGCATCATTTTTATGTACATAAATCAAATTGACATAAATCAAATTAAAGTCAAGGTAGATTTTTTATTCCATCACTCTGTGTCCTTGAATTAAAATCATTGGTGCAGAGGCCGGGCGCGATGGCTCATGCCTGTAATCCTAGCACTTTAGGAGGCCGGGGTAGGTGGATCACCTGAGGTCGGGGGTTCAAGACCAGCCTGACCAACATGGAGAAACCCCGTCTCTACTAAAAATAGAAAAATTAGCCTGGTGTGATGGTGCATGCCTGTAATCCCAGCTACTCAGGAGACTGAGACAGGAGAATCGCTTGAACCCGGAAGGCGGAGGTTGCTGTGAGCTGAGATTATGCCATTGCACTGCAGCCTGGGCAACAGAGCTAGACTCCATCTCAAAAAAAAAAAAAAATCATGGATGCAGAATGAAGTAGTCTTAGAGTGACTGTTCATCTAAAAATATGTTTTCCCATACCATTATTTAAAAAAAAAAACAAACAAAAACTCAGAAATGCTTACAAAAAGTTTAATGTACTCCACTTCATAGTAGGTATTCTTCTAGATACTGAAGGAAGGTAGAAGAATGTGGGATAAACAGGACACAGCCCACACTCTCAGAGGGCACAGAAGCCAATGAATGAGAAAACAAAACTACAAAAATAAGTGTCCTGAATACAGTGTGTGCCCTACGCATAGCACTTAACATGTGTTTTGCTTACTCTGTCAAACAGGTCTAAGCACTTTACTTACACTGTCATTTACTTCTTCACAATGATCCTGAAGTAGGTACCATTTTAATCTTCACTTTACAGATGAGAAGTTGCATACTTTGCCCAGATGGTAAGTGGCAGAGCTGGGACTTGGATCCAGGCAGCCTAGCTCCAGTGGCCACTTTGCTAGTCCCTGGACGACTGTGCCCCGGTACCCTATAGTGAGCAGGAGCTCAGGGTGTCATGGGAGCACAAAAGAAAGAGGACAGTCAGAGGAAACTTTATAGGGAAGATTATCTTAAATTTAAAGGAAGGTTCTCAAGTTTTTCTGCCTCATTATATAAATTACTATTATAATGAATAACTTATAACGACAAGTTTGAAATAACCTCAGATACTCTTTTCATTATTTTTACAATCCTAGAAACATTGTAATTTTTGTTTCGTAGTATTTGATTTCCTTCATATCAGCCATTTTGTCTTTATGGGTAAATACTGCCCTTTAAGAGGAAGCCCTGTGTGGTTCACAGATTAATTCCCAGTCCCTGGAAGAATTTCTAGTGCTCAATAAAAATTTATTATATTAATTACTTAGCTAATGGTAACCAAGTGAACCATAGACTGAATAAAACCCTGGTATCAATAGATACAAATTAGTAATATTTGAGCTCCCCAAATAAAATGATTCTTCTTCGTTGGACTAAGGCACTAATTTAGATTGTCATTTTTTTTTTCATTTTATTTTGTTCTTCTTATTCATGGCATCTGCTATTAGCAGAATGAAAAACTGGCATGTGTGCCTTCTGAATATGCTGCACTGAACTGTCTGTGCTCAAGTACCAAGGCACATATGTTTGTCTTCTCTGGGCCAACACACAAATTGTAGGTTTTTCAGGGTCAACAGTAATAGGCATCTATAATTATATCATAGAGTTAGGAAAAGAAACATAAATAGTATCTATTAGTAACTGATAACAGGAAATAGTCTCTCTAATATCCATTTACTTTAATTAGGAAAATGTTTGCATGGGTTGGCCTCAATTAGAAACACACACACACACACACACACACACACAGAGGGGAGGTGGGGCCAAATGGGCTTTTTAATTAATGTCTTGAATAAGTTACGACTTAGGAAACTCCCTCTTTCTTTTGCAATTGTTATGCAGTAACTATCCTCAAACGTCTGAAATTCTTTGAAATTCTTGACAGGTTCAGAAACCACTGTATACCACACCCTATTATTAATCCACCCTAAGAACACCTCCCTCCCCTTTCTGAAAGGACTCATTTGCTTACTGGATTCTGCCATTACCAAATAGTTATTTAAAAAAATGTTCAGGTTTGAAAACTCACATTGTATTATTCTGAAAAGGAAAGAAACTTAGATGTAGAACTTGTTTTTATGCCTTCTTTCTGTAAGTTATGGTTTACCAAAGCCACCACAGCATCTTCCTCACTGTACTGGTCAGGGTTCTCAAGAGAAATCAATAAAATGTGTGTATATATGTGTGTGTTGAAAGATAGATAGAGATAGGTTGATAGAAATATATGTTATCTATAATCTCTCTATAACATATAAATATATAAAGTATGTATTGAATACATAGATTAAATTATTAAATATAATGTAATAGATATTATAAATATATAAATAAATATTTATGAAATATAAATATTGGCACGTCTGAAATATGCAGAGCAGGTTGGCACTTGGGGCTTCCCTAATCATTCTCATATTCCATTTTCATTTTGTCTCTATAATACGTATATGACAGTGCTTCCAAAGGCATCTTAAGTTCTACCCACTCCTTTTACTGCCCATAAGATTTCTGAGATTTACCTCCTTGCCTTTGTGCATTTTATTATCAAATCATTTAACATTTTAAAAGAACAACTCCAATGCTCAAGACTAAAAGGTATTCCTTTTAAAATGCTGAAATAGTCCTTACTAATGAAGTACAGTTTCCTTGCCAGACATATTGATTTACTGCTTTGTGGCCCTAATTTCTTGAATGTCCATGTGAGACCCATCTAAATAAAGGCCAGCAGGTAGCATTTTACCTGTAAGGCATGGCTCTGTACCAGAGTGCCCAACCATCTGATCCCAACCCAGCCCATCTGGTTTATGCACTTTTACTGTTCAACTTTTCCTGGATCTTTTCCTGGTTCTTGGTTATTGTCTTGTTAAGACACAGCAGAGACAAAGTTGGTAATTTTCAAGAGGAATATTTTTCTAATGAATGTAGAGGAAAAGAATGCAAGTACATTTGTATAGAAATAAAATTTTTAGAGGCTTCTGACTTGAACCAGGGTTTAGCTACAGATTGGATGGATTGGGGTAAACATGAAACTGTCCAGCTCTTTTTATTGCCTCAACATTGTCTGGGTTTTCTAGTGGAAAATGGAAAATAAACGTATTTAAATATTGTGAGATTTAATTTTAGTTGATATCAATTCTAGGAACTTCTAACAAACACTTCACATCTCCCTTTGCTTCCTAGAATTACCTCCACACATGGACTCCAAGCTCCCAGGCTCTTCGTCTGTGGCCTTAAGTCCTGCTTCAACCTTGTTTTACTCATTGCCTACTTCTCTCTGGCCATTCTAGCCCACAGCCCCATATAAGACGGCACTTCATAGTGTGTTCTCAAAGACTCTTTTTCTGAAATCAGAGCATCTTGCACCACCTGCCACATCCTTGTTCTGTTGATCTGCTCTTACTCAATCTGCCACTAAGTACCTTAAATCCCTACCTCTCCAATTCCATTTGTTAACCACCATGTTTTCTTCTTCCTTTTCCTCCTCCTATCATTATTGCTGCTAATTTTAGGGTGGATTCCATCCACTCCGGTATTCAGTAAGCAATGAGTCCCTTCTGGGTTTGAGGTCACATGCTCCATTTATTTCTCATACTTCTTGTCAACTCATCATGCAGATCCTTTGGATGACAGAATATCATCATTTTAGAACCCAATTTTTACAATTTTACAAAACTTTCAAATCTTAAGCATACAGATCAACAAAATACAGAATTTCCATCAAAAAATTTAAAATGTACAGTCTTTCAAAGAAATTATCTGAGAACAACAGGTAACTATTCATCTTCACCCAAAGTTTTTCCTGTTGTTTGTCTATGCCTGACAATAAAAATAAAAAACAGAGAATCAAGGCTGTAGAACTACTCTTTCTTTCTACTTGCAGGTTGGTTGTGGAAGTGGATTCTAACCATTCCTGGTTTGGATTTTAACTGAGTGGGCCCAGAACACAGAGATAGCCCGGGAGAAGATCTCATAAGTCACGGACTTCAATGCTCACAGTTGCCTCCCGCAGCTCCACAGTTTTTCTGGCCTCACCCTGAGGAGCAGTATACAGGGGCCGTAGTTTCTCTCAGAGCCTCCCTGACTGTATGGAGGAGCAAAGAAAATAAGGCACCATAAGTCAGAAAATAACTGGCCATGCTGCAATGGGAAACCAATTATGAACTCCCTCTCCAAAATTAAAAGGGGCCTCTGGATTGCTTTAAAATACATTTGATTCTCATTATTTGCAGTAGTTATGTTCTGTAAAGTAATCGAATAAGTCAGTGCTGAACCTTTGCTCCCAGGAGAAATATAGGATTAGGTTCCTGTGAGCTTCTGGTCACAATGTTTTCATCAATCAATTGATACATAACCTTGCTTTATGTGTGTTTCTGTTTAAAAATACCTTATTTAATATATACTGTTGATTCAAACTGAACTTACCATCAACACTGTAACTCATGCCTGAATGAATTTATCTAATACATGTATTTTCTCCATAAGGCACGCCACTGCTTTCAAGTGCTTAGAAATACTACACAGCACTTCAGCACTGTGCTTGGGGGCCATTTTAAACAGCTAATTCACCAAAATAAACCACAAAAGCTGTGGACAGTTGTGGCACCAAATGAACTGCAAACAGGACTTTTGTTTATAGTATGAGAGCTGAAATAAGGAGGCATAGGGTTGCCTTGTTTGACCCCAGCTGGGAATGTGTGCTTTGGGTGACTCAAATTTTTCGTTGCTATATACATATGTCTGCAAATGCCTGGAAAAGTGTCTTAAGGGGTTACAAACAAATTTTAGTGAGTAAATGAACAGAATTCCCTATTAATGAGGACTAGCAGTACTTTTTGCATGGAAGAATACATTGGACATAGGTTTAATAACTGAGCAGATGTTGTGGTCATCAATTGAATATTAAGAAAATTAAGAGGCCTAAGTTCAAGTAGCTTGTGCAAATGACACTATGACTAAATACTAGAATTAAATTAAATTGTATAGATTTAATCCATACAATCTGGCTCCAAAGTCCTAATGCTTAAGTGCTACACTATATTGCTTATCATGATAAATAAATATTAAGTTTTAGAATTTTGGTATTTAAGTAACAAAAGGCATTATTTTGAAGTTTATTTAACAAGAAGAAATTAAGACTCATTTGAATATAGTGCAGATTAGGACCTAACCTATTCAACTAAAACATTTAAAAGAAAGAGTATCTTGTATGAAGTTTCCTGAGATAATTAACAAGAGAAATACCAAGTGGATGCAAATTCTAATTTTTTCTCTTATTTAAGAGAATATTTTAGTAACAAGAATTCAATTATAACAATTAATGAGGCAGGTTCAATGTTGAGTTTAATAGTAAAGTATATATCTATTTATGAATTTTCCACTGCTATATTTTATATAATATGAGAGGTAACAACAATACTGTAGCATAGGGTTTTGATGGACTATTTCCTTTGTGCATTTTGTTTACATTATAAAGGTTTTAGAAGCATGATAACCTTGGCAGCATTTTTTTGTTTCTTAAAATTCTAAAAAGAATTATATGTCTAATCTTTTGACAGAATTGGAAAAGTGACACCTCACATGTTACATAATGGTTCTCCTGTCAGAGAGCAGAAAGTTTCATAAACACAGCAATGCTCTGTTTTTACAGATCCACAGAAATAATAACATTTCATCAGGTTTCAAATCCTATTATGAAAGGAATAAAAATTATGTTTCTTCAACCTTTGCAGCTACCTTCCCTATTCTAATTGGTGTCTGATTAAAACCCAGGAAAAAATACCTTCCAGAGAGTTTCTTGACTTAAAGCATTTGTGGCATGGCATCAAGCCCAGAAGAATATCAGAAGTTCTATAATTTTGACCCCCAACCCTTTCATCTTATAAATTAGGAAACTGAGGTCCACAAGATGAATTCTTAAGAACCACAGATTTAGTGGCTGAGCTGGGATTAGAATGCAGATTTCCTGATTTTTAATCTTCTCTTTATTGTGTGCTTTGTTGTTTTGCCCCAAAGGGGCCACCTGGTCATTCTACTCTGAATGAGTATTTACTATTCCAGATAAAATAATGATTTATGAAAACAAATGGATTACATGGTCATGAATTTCCAGTTTCAATACTCATCTTACTGTTAAATTCTTGTTTAATGCTCATATTCCAAACTTGAGTATATTTTCATTTTATTATTCTAGTGAGCTAGGTTAATCTTTTGAAAGCTTTGGTTTGATTACTTCTGTTTAATTATTAGCCATCTTTTGTAGGGATTGCCTCAAAAAGTTTAGGAGCAGCTCTGCACAAACAAATGTATGATTTGATTGCTTTGCTATGTGACAATTCACCTGTTTATTTGTATTTGTAAAGCAAGTGACATTGGACTTTTCTTTAAAAAATTCCCCCAGACATTTTATTCTATTCTCATGAAATTACTGTTTGAAAGACATTGGCTGAAACAACTGAAAACTAAAATTTTATTTGGTCTAGAAGAAAAATGAAAAGTAAATTTGTCACACCTTGGTTTGAATTATGGCTTCTCTATTTACACCTTGGTGATAAAAACAGAGGCAGTGAATCTAGATTAATTAAATGAAAATTGCCATGAAATGAAACAAATGTACACTGTAGATTAAACACATTCTAAACGTTTATTGTATCTCCTAAACAAATCTATTATTTTAATCTAACAAGTAAGACTGTAAATTGTTTGCAAAGCAAATGTGTACATTTAAGAAAATAACTACATAGTGTATGAACTAAGATGATTAAAGCAAATTCACAGTTTTCAAAAAAGCAATGAGATGGCTGTTTTCCATTGCATTAAAAGTTTACTGGAAGACAATTGACTTTGGTTTTGATTCCTTTGATTATTTTGCTATAAGTCTTCACCTTACTTCTGATAATGCCACAGCTATTATGTTGATGTGACATAATAAAAAGTAATTTCCATAACTTTTTTTTCAGCTAAGTGCAAAAGTATAGAATAATAACAAACCATCATTTGTTTGTGTTTTGTTTTGTTTGTCATTGGGATACAGGTTACATTCATTCATCATTTTATAGTGATATAAAATTAATAAATGTCTTCTAATTGATAGTTAATAATTATGAAAAATCAAACTCTTTAAGACGTTGATATAAAAGTTGTAAAATCCAGATGGAAATTTCCACACTGAAGTTATTTATAAAAACGCTCACCTGTATTTTCTGTTGCAGTTAGTTTGTGAAAGAAAAATTTTATATAGAAATCTAGTATAACCCCTCAAAGAATTTCATGTTCATTTCAACTTTGGAAGGAAGCAAACTAGGCGGGGAGGTAGAATATAAAATTATTTCATAGATGAACTTACAGAATTTTTTTAATGTAGTGTTTGGTTAATGTCTAGGTACATTCAAAAGGAGTTATTACAGCATGTTTTTCTTTCTTTTTTTTTCATTTAAGAGGTTGATGTGGCTTTTTAAATTAAACAAGTAAGCTTACCTGACAAATAAGATTGGTGCATTAATGCTAGTGAGAATATGAGTTTATATTTATTTTAATATAGGAAATTGAGTGAGGGGAAGATTCTAAATTGCTAAAACTATTGATGGTTTCTTTTAATGAGATTGCCAATAAAATCAAAACATTAAATCCTACTACTTCTTATGCTTACAGATATTCATTTCAAAGAACTTCCAACTCTTCTCCACTGTGCAGCAAAGTTTGGTTTAAAGAACCTGGCTATTCATTTGCTTCAATGTTCAGGAGCAACCTGGGCATCTAAGATGAAAAATATGGAGGGTTCAGACCCCGCACATATTGCTGAAAGGCATGGTCACAAAGAACTCAAGAAAATCTTTGAAGACTTTTCAGTAAGTTTTTTTTTTTAATTATATCTCTGTATATTCTGTTTGATATTGTAGAAGAAACTGTAAGAAGAAAAAACCTATTACCTTTACCATTTTGTTTAAGAGTCTAGATAAGGCAATATTAGGCACATGAAAAAAGATCAATAATTGTGAGTTGCAGAAAAACAATTTGATGATAATTCAAAAAGTCTACCTAATAAAAAATTTATTTATTTATTTACTTATTATTTTATTTATTTATTTATTTTTGAGATGGAGTCTTCCTGGATCGCCCAGGCTGGAGTGCAGTGGTGCTATCTTGGCTCACTGAGAGCTCTACCTCCTGGGTTCATGCCATTCTCCTGCCTCAGCCTCCTGAATAGCTGGGACTACAGGTGCCCGTCACCACGCCCGGCAAATTTTTGCATTTTTAGTAGAGATGGAGTTTCACCATGTTAGGCAGGATGATCTCAAACTCCTGACCTCAAGTGATCCGCCCAGCTCGGCCTCCCAAAGTGCTGGGATTACAGGCGTGAACCACCTCACCCCGCCTAAAAAGTGAATTTATGTTGCTTAAATTTGTTTTCCTTGTGTGATTCCTTCTCCTCTTCCCTGTTAAGTTCCAATTCTGTCTTATGTAGGTTGAAGCCCCAAATTACAGAACACTTTTTGAAGAGTGTTAGTTTTGTAAGAATGTAATCAAAAGAAGATTTTAAGAAGGAGTGGATGCTATCTCAGTACATAAAACATACTTTGTGTTTCCATAATCATGTTTAGAAAAGCAATTGTTTTTCTATTTGTAACAAAGATATGCACAATTTGCTCCAGAAAGTGAATTATACCCTGATGGCTCTTTGGAAAATATAATGGGATAATGATTATGCTGGTAAATTATCAAAATTTGTCTTTGAGTATTTAAAACAAATAATTTTGTTGTCAAAGAAGAGTTAATATAGAATATGTAAATCCTGTAAGCTTCTGGTTATTTTAGCATTTATTCTGATTGTCAGATTAAGCCAATCTAATTAATATTGGACTTCAAAAACAATCATTGGTATTTGAGATTTCTGGAGAGTATATTTAAAATAAATATAGAACATGAAGTTTTATGACAAAATTAATAAACTACTAATTTTTAGTCTTAGGTCCTTCAAATCAGAAATAACCATTCTTTTTATTTCTGGAAGGATTTTAGATAGTGATTGTCATATATGCTAGTTTTTAACTAGTTGTCATGCTTTATCTGATGAGGGCATTCATTTTCATAATTGTTCACTGTATGCAAGCATTGAATAGGGCAGCATGGTATCTACCTCAGGTAAGTCAGTAAGTCAATTTAGCCTTGGATCTTTTCCATTAATACTGTTATTTAATACATTTTAGGTGCCTGTCTTTAACTCCGTACAACTCTATTTTTTAATTTTTAGCCACTGGTACACTGGGTTAAAATTTTCCCTAGAAGTCCTATCATCTAGGGATGCTTTCTAAATTAATCCCTGATTTTCAAAAAGTCATTCTTCCGCTTCTTGCTCTCCAGTAAAGACTCACCTTTTGACAGATGCAACCCCATGCACACTTCAGGTGCTCCATAAGTAACAAAATACTACATAATGATGACAGTAGGTATGAAAGTAAGTACAATGGTAGGATGTGAGGTTTGATGGATGTGGGATATAATTTTTTTTTCTCTTACACCCTCTCAGTATTTATACCTCTGCTCCTGCAATAACAGTGCTGATAGAAGTTGATTGCTATCATTGTCTCTAGGTGACAATCACTCTTTCATAGTTGCTGCATTCTAATTTGACAGTTATACTTGATAATTATTGTGTGAAATTTGTTACATAACTTTCTATAGTATCTTTGTAAGCTCTTATTTCTGCCTGAATGTCTACAGTAAACGTTACCATTATAGTTGGGATAGATCAATTATTTTGTGAATGTTCTGCTGTCAGTAAGGAATTGACTGTAACTGTTGCAAGTGCCAACAGATCTGTCAATGCGTTTTCATGACCCTGGATAATTTTATATACAATAATTTTGCAAGCTACGAAGGCCTTTTTGCAAATGTGTAGTTAAGAAAATGAAACATATGTATTGTATTTTGACCCACATGGAAAAATGTTTCCTGTCAATTTATATGATACATGAATTATTCTTCTAATTATCAATTTTATTTAAAATAAATTTGGAAGTCATATCTTCTTACTGAAGGTATGCCAGATAAGCAGATGTTGACACTATCTATTCTAAATACTGTTAGTTCAGTCTTGTAAAGAGTGTATGTAAACCTGATGGAGAAAAGTGGAATCTCATTATGCTACTAAAATACTTTACTGTTGCTTTAAAAGCATCTATATCACTTCAATGTTATAATGACCTAGATTCTGAAAAATCTGAGATCATCACATATGCATTCAAATTTTTCATGAACTATTGTTTCAGAATAGTTTAAAGGAGCAGATATTTTTAAGTTTGAGGTTTACGATCTACCAGTGGACTATACTTCTACTGAAGAAATATCTATTTTTAAATTCCAACATATTTTGCTCCCAACTAATTTACTGATTTGTTCAGTACTTCCTAATCCCCCATCAATAAAACATTGCTCATTTTAGAATTCCACAGGGAGTTACAATACAGTGATTTGGGTCATCACTGAATGAAGTGGGTAGAAGGAAAAAGCCAATTGTGATTGTAGAAAAATACAGAGAAAACACAAAAGCATTAGCAAGCATTCATAAACCAAGTGACACCCATGTCTTATCGTTAGGTATGTGAAGGAAGAGGATGAAGATGAAGAAAAGAATGAGGAAGGAGGGGAGGAAGAGAAAGAAGGAGAGAAGGAGGAGAGTAGGAGAAGAAGAGGGTCTGAAATTACATTTCTTACATTGCTTCATGACATTTTTTATTTGAGAGGTTAATAATTTATACACAGTCTATGAACAGAGCCTCTTCATTATGAATGGCTTTCATGTTTTGATAAAGTTATGTAATTAACATCTGTACTTCATTTATGTTTTCAGTGCTATTACTGGATGATAATATCATATATTTCTATAATCCATAAAGTCTTTAAAATATCTACTCATTTTTCAGTTTCTGACAATGTCACCTGAGAGAATTAATATGAAAAGTAGGTGGGAAAAGGGCAAAATATTTGGTACTTAAATTCACAACTGGGTGTGAACAACGATTTGCTTAGCATTATTCATAAGGAAAGCCCAGGACATTTCAAATAGTAAATAGTGACATTGATGATTTATTTAGTCTTCAGAAACTTATCTCTTAAATAAAACGTGCATGAAAAGTTGAAAACAAACTGGAACTTGGCCTCAGATTGAGGTACCTTGAGATTTAAGATAAAGAGTACAAGACTAGTCTGTACTTTAACCAAACAGATATAAAGAATATCCACTTGTATTAGTTCAGATATGTCACCCCATCCATCCCCTTCAATTTAAAACCCTTAACAAAATGATTATATCAATGTGTAAATAGACAAGGAAAAGTACATTCTCCTCTGTTGGCCAGCTATGGAATTGGAGCAGGTGTTCACTTATCTTAGAAACAATATCTAGAAAATATCTTTTTTCTTCCACCACTGTGTTCACTTGTAGTTTGGTTTAAATATTTATACGCTGTTAATTATAAATATTCATGAAGAAAATTTAAGAAATGGGAAAATCAGCTTTCCATGCACATTCTCTAACTGGCTTTTCAGGAGTACTCCTGACTGAGAATCTTTCTATGGCTCATATGTGAGATGGGATTCCTGTGGCATCAGGCTCTCCTTAATCTATCCCTACACTGCTCTTTGTCCCTGTGGACACTGGGCCCGTGTGTGTGTGTGTGTGTGTGTGTGTGTGTGTGTGTGTGTGTGTGTGAGACAGAGAGATTTTGTTGCCCTCCAGTATCTGACTGATAGGCCCTAATCTTTTTCAGATAGTCAAGGGCTTGGGTTTAAAATACATGTATGGAGGGGTAGGTGTTGAAGCACTTACAATATCCCTAATATAAAGCAATAATTGACTGGCTAATATAGAGAACCGATTACTCAGAAGTTAGATTTGGTGTTTAGGCTAGTAGTAAACTTTCACTCTCCTTGGCTCTTTATTTCTCTCATTCTCAGCATTGCCCTCCCAGTACTTTGCAAGTAGATTGTTCCATTTAATTCAGTGTTTATCAGTGTTCTATAATTTAGTTTAAATGGCAGCATATCCTGCTTTGCCTATGTAGTTTTTTCTTTCTTATAAGTCTGGAAGCTCATGAAGCATAGTGGGCTCTCCTCCCCTCCCACCATCAGGTACACTAAAGGTGCTCAGCATGTATTTTTCTCATTGATGGTGCAGAAGGTCAGTGTCCAATTTAAAGACTTGTCTTATTTCACTTTCCCAATCATATACTTAAATAGGTCCCATATAGTAAATAAAATAATTGGTCATATTTCCTATACTTGGAATTTTTTTTAAGTTTAGTTTCAGAGACTTCATAGACAGCCCTACTGCTTGTCTTCAGCATATATTTTAATAGGCCCAACTAGTATGAATTTTGGAATCCTGGCCTTTATTCAATATTGATGTTCTGTTCTGTTAGAATTGAAGAAACTAGAATAAGTCACATAACTGCACTTGACTGCATGCATGCATTATAAATTTATGTGTCAGTTATGTGCTTGAAACTACTTAGGAATCTCTTTCAAAAATCTGGCTATCACAGAATTTTTCTCTTCTCCAAGTCATCAGACCCAGTTTTGATGCCCTAACTCTGCAGCTCTAAACATGCTGTGTAAACTCCCTTGAATCTCTTTGCTGTATTTTCCTTTACTCCTAGAGTCCTGGGATTCAGTCAGGTCTGGATTTTAAACCTAACTTCACCAAAAACTAAGTTTGCATCCTGGGAAAAAATAATTCTTTATAGAGCACTTTAGGATTTGATGAAATGAATGTGAAATTGTTAAATATATAGAAGACCCACAAAAAATATTGCATTCACCTTATTTTCTGTTGGCTTATTGTTATTCATATCAAATTTAGACTTCACCATCAATCATACCTTTTCTTTTCTTACATCATTAATCTCTCCCATTATACTGACTCTTCCCTGAACAAATGTTTCAATAATATATATATATATACACACACACACACTTGCTTTACATAGACATACAGTTTTGCATTGTTTAAAGACTCTCTATATATACGTGCTTTGCATTTAGCTTACTACTACAGCCGCTCTGTCAAAGGCCATAACTAATCAACAATATATCAGATCCAGTGGATTTCTTTCAGACATCTTTTGGCACAACCTTTGACACTGCTTTCCTTGACCCTGCCCTCTTTCTGAAAGTCCACTGACCCCTTGTGGCTTTCTTGTCTTCCCCATCAGCAAAGGTTCTTTCTGCACTCTCTTCACTTATGATTAAAAGGCAGTATCATAACTGGAACAAATGAAATCATGTGGAATTTGTATGAAGCAGAAGAAACATTATAAATGGGATTTTAAATAAGCACTTAATGGGGAAAGGTGAAGGATTCATATGGTGAAAGAAACGGGATGCGCGGTTATGTGAAGAAGGCAGAGTAGGTAAACCCTGACTTCTTAGGCCAGAAAATCAAATCTTGTTATTGATTTTTTCACAGAATATATTATTTTTTAACTTATGATAATGACCTACAAAAGACTATGCACCTATTAAAAGAAAACTTAACATTTTATATAATATATTGATAAAATATATATGAAGAAATGTTTGTAGAGCCCCCAAAGAGCTTATACACAACTTAATGGTAAGTACATAAAAATCTAGTTGTTTGTAGTATTTTTTGCCTACTCATAATATAAGAAAATACTTGATTTTCAATTATTTATTTACATGCTTTGCACAGGTTGTATGCTTAATGCAATGTGTATGATATAGCTAGATTCAAATAGAAAAAAACTGTAAAAATAATTTTCCCTAATTAATTTTATGAGTTATATTATTTAGGAAAACTGTCTTTAGGGTATTTGTCAGTAGAATGTTCATTAGGAAAGACATTTCTCATGTCCACTAAGCCCAGTGTGTGAGACTGCTTAAAGTAATCTCTTTCTCCCAGAAATCATGTTAGTTTGGTTTAACAGAGTCAAGCAAAAACCCCATTTGTAATTCTCAGGAATAACTATTCTCAGATGTCACAGCCACTGTTTTCTCACTGTTCTTCTATGTAATAAATGATTTATGTTTTCATAAAGTTGCTAGAATAGCTACCAGTGTCTGTACACTCTCTTTCCATATACAAAGAATATAGTTTTTAAAAAGTTTTCCTGGGTTCTCATTCATTATTCTGCCTCAGCAGAGGAGGAAACAGAAGCAGAAAGGGTCAGGTTGATGTACAGCTAGGCTCCACACAGTATAATCATTTGGCGGTGAGGTGGGGAGGAGAGCAAGCATCACTGGGAGAAGCAAGATGAGTAAAATATCTGAATAGTCCTTGAATGTTTTTTACAAATCAGACACATTAACAGATTATTGCATTATCAATTTACATCACCAAAAGAGAAATTAGCCCTAAAGTTCAACAAAATAGAGGTTTTGTAAAATGAATATAGTGTGTGATTTGTGTTTCCAATTTCTTGAATAAGCATAATGTATTATATTCTTCATTCAGGGTTTTTATATCAGAAATGTTATATTCTCATAAAAACATGAGACACACATTTTTCATAATGTAGACATTTGTTATCCTTTTTATTCCAAGGTCTGTTTACTCCTTTATTTCATAACTTCCCTCAATTGAATAATTAGTATTAAAAAATAACTTACTGTTAAAAATTGTTCTAAAAACAATGACCCTTTTGATAAACCTTAGAGGGCACTTTGTCTTAGCAACCGCTGAACTCTGAAAAGCCACATCTTATTTTCCCAGGCAGAAGGGAATCTTAGCGCTTTCGGGAGATATCATAATTTTATTCCTAAATGAGATTTACCTTGTAATATTTATTTGAATATCTATTTATTCTCACTTTTGAAAAAATATTCTTTGGAGTTAGGGTAAGGCCCTCTATCTGCACTTTAAGCCCATTTCCCACTGTTCTCAAATACATGGAACAGAGCTGGGGTGAAAAATTTAGATGTAACAGCTATATAGTTCAGAAGAATTTATAATATATTTGCTTTTATCTTCATTGTACCAAATGCCATAGCTGCTGCGAATGCAATCATGGTATATGAGGACAAGTGATGATATGATTTTGATTACCTATGCCTCAGTAGGTAATTATTTTTATGCTCATTGCATTAAAATTAATTCAATACCCACAAATAACAAGGCAATTTATGAAAGTAATAGAGGGAAATAATATACATGTGCTTACAGTTCTTTTCCAATAGAGATCCTTAATACATCATTAAATAATTTTTTAAAGTTGAAACAGTATCTTATTCTAAATAGGTAATTCATTATATTTTATACATTTGCTTCAGATTCTGGCAGTCTCCAGGATTCTATTAAGAGTCACATCCTTGTCTATGGGGGCTAAATGGTCTTTAAAACCCCTTGGAGACCTAAGTTTTTGTAATTTTTAGAGTTCTGATTTCTCAGAAACCTTCTAAACTTCAGATCTTTCATTTTTTTCTCTCTTCTTTCAAAGCAATTAGCTTTACCTGTAGAACAGGGTAACCTAGAGCTGTCACTTACATGCCTGCTGGTCAAAAGGAAATACAATTTCAGAGAATGCAAAATTAATCACTTATGGTAATTAAAGCAATTGGTATTGACACTATATCTGCAGAGCGTGGCCCTCATGAAACAAACACATGGCATTGTCCTTTCAGAAGGAAAATATGCAAAGGCAATTGAATTATAATTTCATTGGAAAAATATTGTTCTTGGAAATTCATCTCCATTAATTGGCTTTGAATTTCCATCATTCTTGATTCTTGAAAATAGAAAAGGGTATTTAATATAATCCAATGTAGATTGAGTATACACTTTTGTACTAGTATCTTGAAATTGATTTTACTTTAAATTCATATAAAGGCCTCTCCAGGCATATGAAAAGAATCAGACTTGTATTATGAAAAAACAAGAATATTCATCAAATATTACAGCTCTGAGCCTCAACAATATAATTTCTTTTTCATTTCTTCTTATGTAGCAACACTCTCTTTGTGATATATATAGATGTGAGAAAGTAAAGATTATGATTGACTTATTCTGCCTCTAAAAAATACAGTATAAAAAGAAAATAAATGGCACCAGTTGAAAGCTAAATTTTGGGTTTGTTTTACATAAATTAATCAACCCTCACTTGAGCCAGAAAACAGTCTCCAATTTTAGTTTAACAAATAGATTGATTGAGTTCAACAAATACTTATTGACTACCTCTTAGGTGCCAAGCATTTTTCTAAACACTTGAAATTCAGAACAGACCAAAACTCCTACCCTAATGGGAAATAAAACTATAAATAAATAAATAAATATATACAATGTGTCTAGTGGAAATTAATGTTTAAGACCAGGAAGAAATAGAAGGAACCACATTGTGTAAAGTGGTGTGTGAAAGGAGATGGGAGGGGGAACAATTTTGAAATGAGTAGTCAGAGAAGTATTCACTGAGGAGTCCTTTTTGGTAACTACCTACAACTATGAAAGAGAAATTCATGCATTTATATGGACAGGTATTCCAATAAGAGAAAATGGCACAAGGGCAAAGGCTCTCGTAGGATATGAATATGCACAAAAGAGCCAGTTGGCCAATGTTACTGAAGCAAAGTAAATGAGAAAGAAAAGACGTAGTAATAGATGGCCACAGAAAGATAAGTAAGGCCAGATCTGTAGGGCTGTAAAGGCAATGATGAGAATTTGGTATTTTGGAGAAAGGCATTAGAGAATTCTGAGAGACATTGTATTGGTCTGTTTACACGCTGCTATAAAGAACTGCCAGAGGCTGGGTAATTTATGAAGAAAAGAGATTTAATTCACTCACAGTTCCACATGACTGGGGAGGCCCCAGGAAACTTACAATCATGGCGGGAGGGAAAGCAGTCACATCTGATATGGCCGCGGGTGAAAGGAGAGAAGGAGGAATTGCCAAACACTTATAAGACCATCAGATCTTGTGAAAACTCATTAACTTTCATCAGAACAGCATGGGGGAAAACTGCCTCATGATTCAATCACCTCCCACCAGGTCCCACCCTGGACATATGGGGATTATGGGGATTACAATTCAAGATGAGATTTGGGTGGGGACAAAGAGCCAATCCATATCAGGCATCATATGATTTAAATTGATCAGAGTCACAACTATATTGATCACAGACTGTACAGGGCAAGAAGGACAGATCAGACCTGATTGGCAACTACTCCCATAATCCAGATGATAGATGATAAAAAGATGGTAGTTTACACTAGGATGACAGCCGCAAAGACAACTAGAAGTGGTTAGGTTTGAAATATGCCATTGTTTTATAGTATAGAAAATGGAATTTACTGACTTTGGAGGTGGAATATAAAAGAAAGTGAGTAGTTACTGATATTTCCAAGTATGTTGGTAGAAGCAGAGGATGGAATTATTTGCCACTTACTGAGATGAGGAAGACTGAATGAAGAAATGTTTTGTTAAGAAAAATCAGGAGTTTGGCTTGAGACACGTTAAATTTGAAATGCCTACTATGTTCCAAAGTTTGGAAGTAGAGGTTATAGGGAGTACCAACAGAAAAGGCCAACAGTGAGCAGCATTTAAGGTAGGAAGAGAATCAAGAAATCTATTGACCTGGATGCCAAGTAAAAGAAAGATTTTCACAGATGAGGTAGAGGACAGCTACATTAAATGCTACTGACAGGTCAACTAAGATAGGACAGATAATCAAATTTTTGATTTAGCAACGTGTATGTATATTTGTATGTGCATATTTATATATTTATCCTTAAAATTAGTCATCATAGTAATAAGCCTTTCTAAATATTGGAAAGATGATTTATTGGGAGATGAGAGAGATTAAGATAAAATTTTCTAATGAAGCATGAGCTCTATGATACTTTGGGGACGATTCTGATGAATATTTTGCTCTAATTTAGTTTGTCCCAAATACGTCTTATTAGCTGTTTGTGGAAACGAGAGTGAAGCATGATGCTATTTTAGAAACACATTTCCTGACGTGTGGTTTGGAATCCCTCATGAAAATGTAGAGGAGGAGACAACATGCAGTCTCCAGCTGGTATGCGTGTCTTGTGGAGAAAGTGAACTGTCAGGGGGGAAAAAATCAGAGCATTTTTATCTATCAGACGTTAATGTCCATTCATAGTGTCAAATCGTAAACTCAGATCCCTGATTTGAGCCTGTGGCTGAGATTTCAGCCTAAGCCAGAACATCTCTCCTTTTATTAGTGTTTAATTTTCTTTTCTCAGTACTGCCGAGTTCACTTATTCAAATTTGGCTCTTGGTAAAATATCAGTAAGCCAATTAATCCATTTCCTTAATGAGAACTCTCTATTATAAGAATAGGTAACTGCATAGACTTATGTTGAATCTATCAATCTTGGATTTGAAGGGGAGAATGCCAATTATCCAAGCAATCTGGTTCATTACTGCAGTATTGGACGACATCACTAAATAAGCCTACGGTGCAACTACAATAGCACTGTGGGAGTGGGGAGCAGCACCAGGCACTGAACATTTGTTCAGGGCCTATTATATGCCAGATTGGGTTAGAAGCTTTATGCACACCCTCTCATTCCATGTTCTCTACCACCCTCTGGGGAATTTCTACTTAGTTTACATTTTGAGAAACTGAGGCTAACAAGTTGGAGAGTTAGTGAGCTGTGAAGCCAACAAATAGCCTCCAAAAGATGGCTACTCATAAAAACCTACTAATTTTATGGTCTCACTTATTAAATTCTGTAATGATTCAAATGATTCTTTCCAATTTTGGCTTCTTCTTTGTTCTTTTCTTGACATTCCAACCTGATGTCCATACAATGCCTCTGAACAAAATATCACTCTCATCACTATACTAATTTCATCATAATTCCCAAATATTTAGCAAGCACTCAGTCTACATCTGATGTGTTAGGAACTGTTGGTGAGGGAAGGAGAAAGGAGGAAACCTAGTACTTTGACTCCTCTCTAAAATCTACTTCATGAAACATCAGATTGTTGGAAGGTCCAAATTATATATATGAAAGGCCTTTGGGATTTGTAAAGCTTCAGCACCATTTTTAATATTATCATCACCATTTTAGAACTTCCCATAAATAAATTTTAATATTTTAAACACTTTGAAAGTGAATTATTTTAATACTTAAGTCAGTTCTAATTTTAAAAAACTATATGACACGTGAATTTTTCTCTCTTTTCTACTGTACATGGCTTTCAAAACGAATGTTGGAAACAATATTTATCAAATTTTCTCCTTAAACAGGTTAAACTAACATTTTCTCAGGGAACGAATATATGTACTATCCTTTGTTTTTGTCCGTTTTCTACTTATTATGTCCATGGAGTTTTTCAATTCTCAGAAAAATTTAAGTTGCAATCATTTAAAGTAGCCAGAGATTGCATTTAGCAACATTCAGCTAATGTTGATAACCCTTCCTGGTGCTTATATTGTATTAATAGTTTGTTGGGGGGAGACTGAAAATGAATAAACACACAAAGTAATTTCAGACAGTGATAAATGCTGCGATTTTTTTAGTTAGTAAAAAAATTTAATTGAAGTATAGTTACAAGAAATAATGATATATTTGTTACACCACGCTCAGTATCACGTTATATAAATAAAATATTCATTTAATATTAGTTTTTCATTCTCTCATGGCATCTTCATAACACTTCTAATCAGGTAATTAGTATATAATAATTAATATATTAATAAATTCAAATCTAGAATGTTTCCTTTATTAGACTATAAATTTGATGAGAACATATCAGAGTTTATAGTTCCATAGTAACTATATGTATGTGGATATTGGTTGAATATCTCTCCCACAGAACTGTAAATTTTGTGAGAGTGTGTGTTCATCATTGTATCTGCCATGCTCAGCAGTGACTATCTCTGAGTAGATGCTCTCTACCTCCCCCCGTTCTCTCTTTGTGTGTGTGTGTTTATGTGTGTATATATGAACATTTATATATTCATTTACATATTCATTCTTTTATGTTTTATAAAAAGAATAAGTTCTTTCTAAAATTATTGGGCACATACTATTTGTTGAATATTGTTACAGTTACAGTAACATAAGACAGACAAGTCACTAGTCTCATGATCTCACATTTGAAAGTGATAAACACGGGAGGGAGTGTTCTTTATTATCTGTCCTTCTTCAAAATTCTAACTTTACCCCCATAGCCCTTAGCCAGTGAAATATCAGATAGTAGTTAAGTACTTTGGAAAAAAAGAACATGTTAGTATAAAAGCCAAAAACAATAAAATTAGCAAACAGTTATATAGAACTTGCTATGTACTATTATCTGTTTTTGCTGCTTTTTGATAACAGCTCAGTCCTACTATCCATGTTTTACAGATGAGGAAACTGAAGCACAGAGTGTTTAAGTGCTTGCCCAAGGTCACACATTTGGTAATAAGTAGAGCTGGGATTTGAACCCAGGCAGTGTAGCTCTACATGCTTTAATGTGGCACTAGATTACATCTAATACTTATAAAAGGCACACTTAATCCTTTTTAGTATGTTCTCTAACAGTTTTTCCCACTACAGTTCTGACAGACAATCTTTCTATGTAAAATTATTGCTAAACATCACAAAGGATTCAATTCAGATGGAAGTCTGGGTCCAAATTCAGTTTTACCTATGTTTTATACAGATGGACTAAAGCACCTCTCAATGCAGAATACAGACAAAGAAAACACCAAATTCTAGTTTTTGTAGGTCAAGTTAAATTTAGGTATGGCTGTCACATACCTAACTTTTTAACACTGTCCTTTGCTCTGTTCTTTGACTGCTTTATTACCAGAGTTTTATTGACTCTCAAGAGTATTGTGATGGTTAATTTTATGTACCTACTTGACTGGGCCACAGGATGCCCAAATATTTGGTCAAACATTATTCTGGGTGTTTCTGTGGGGATAGTCTGAATGAGATTAACATGTAAATTTGTAGTCTGAGCAAAGCAGATTGCTTTCCCAAATATCAATGAGCTTCATCCAATGAGTTGAAAGCCTGAATAGAACATAACTGGAACCCTTCCTTGAACTGGAATGTCTGTGTTTTCCTGCCTTTGGTCGCGAACTTAAGAATCAGCTCTTTCTGTATTTCCTTCTGCCAGCCTTTGGACTAGAATTATACTATGGGATCTCCTGGTTCTCAGGCCTTTGGACTTAGATTAAAATGACACCATTGGCTTTCCCGGGTCTCTAGCTTGCCAGTTGCAGATTTGGGCACTTCCGAGTCTCCATAATTGCAAAAGTCATTTCCTTATAATTAATCTCTTTCTATATAACATATGTACATCCTATTGATTCTGTTTCTCTGGTGAACTCTGACTACTAATACAAGTATTGATTTGATTTTAATTCTCTATGACATTTTCTTCCCTCAGTCTTTCAATGGTAAAATCAAGATAAGGAAATAATCTCAATGCTAGTTTAATCATATCCTGTTACGGTTTGCTGTTGGAGTTGAAACTGAGTGTGGGATATTGACATGGAGAGAGGGCTGGAGGTTGGAGATGATATGCAGAGCCCTAGAAGGCAGAAAGAGAGCAGCAGAAACATGGGTCACAGGCGAAGCTATAAAAATCCGTAACAACTCAGGAGTGAGTAACTAATTTGTTTTAGGAAAATAACGTGAAAAATGATTAAAATATTCCTTTACAAGAAAATGTAGTTTAAGATCCTGTGGTGATTTTCAAGTACTTCCTAGGAAGTATTTTAAGAAAGTAAAGGGACCTGTTTTAATAGCTGAAAAGTTCTACTGACTGTTAGTAGATGGATGTTAAATGCCTTATAATGTGGAGGACAATCCCTCCCTGTTAAGAACTGGCCTATCGAAAATGTCAGTGGATCCTTCCTTAAGAAATACTAGCAAAAGATTTTCTGCCAATCCCACTCTAACCTTAATAAACCTAGAATTAAACTGTTTCCATATTCTTCCTGATTTTCTTATCCCTTTGGCAAGCAGATCTATTAAACAGCATTTGAATAATGTTTATATATATGTGTACATATGCCTATGTTTGTGTATGTACATAAAATTTCTGTTTCACTAACTATGATGTTAAAATTTGGACTTTTTAAAGGGGACTTTTCTTTAAATTTCAGCTCAGTTGTCCTATTGTAAGTTTGTTTCCTTAAATATTTATATATAAAAATTTTAATAATTTGTAGTATGTCAGAAAATGGAGGACTTCCATGTTGCTAGAGACAACTATCACCTTATTACCAGAGAGCACAGCTTAGATAGCTTCTAAAAGGAAAACTGAAGATAAAATTGTAGCTGATGTATTATATGTCATCTGCTAAATGTCTATTTCCTACTTAAATAAGATATTTCTCTTCCTTGTGAGTAATATTTTTACACTTCTGAAAGAAGAAATATTGTGAGACCACTCATTCCTCTGGGAAAATATATACTATATACATGTACTGGAGGAGACGGAACACAGAGGTGTTCTTTTCAACAAACCAACCTCTCACAGATAGATTAAAAACAAAACAATAGATTTTGTGTATGGGTAAAAATT
This sequence comes from Macaca thibetana thibetana, assembly GCF_024542745.1. Lineage (NCBI taxonomy): Eukaryota > Metazoa > Chordata > Mammalia > Primates > Cercopithecidae > Macaca > Macaca thibetana. The sequence goes on along the minus strand of NC_065582.1, from coordinate 86,991,812 downwards.
ATAGAGTAAAATTTATATTTAGTGTATAGCTCTGTAGCTACATTTTAGCTTTGTAAAATGGATCTGGCAAAGGTATTTATATAGGGCTGTCTGATATTACTGTCTTTTCCCTGTAGTTTGGAAATTACCTATATTTTGGCAATACCATATTATCACCTAGAAAATGTACACTGAAAAATATTCTTGCGGCCGGGCGCGGTGGTTCAAGCCTGTAATCCCAGCACTTTGGGAGGCCAAGACGGGCAGATCACGAGGTCAGGAGATCGAGACCATCCTGGCTAACATGGTGAAACCCCGTCTCTACTAAAAATACAAAAAACTAGCCGGGCGAGGTGGCGGGCGCCTGTAGTCCCAGCTACTGGGGAGGCTGAGGCAGGAGAATGGCGTAAACCCGGGAGGCGGAGCTTGCAGTGAGCTGAGATCCGGCCACTGCACTCCAGCCTGGGCGACAGAGCAAGACTCTGTCTCAAAAAAAAAAAAAAAAAAAAAAAATTCTTGCTTCCACAACTTGTAGTGTGAATTACCCTACACTGCAAACTCTCTTCCCATTCAAATGCAAGTATGAGTTTTAGACATAATAATGGCATGAATACTTAGCAAATGGCTATTTTGAAATTTAGCAAAAACCATGGCCCATGGTAGGAATAGGACCATAGAAAGGGAGATTATTTGGAGAAACTAGTGGAAATAAGATTTAGAGTTTTATTTATGTTGGAGTAACAGGTAGTGTATTCAATGGCCACCAGAGAATCTGGTAAGAAAGGGGAAAAAAAAAAGCTAAGCTTGAGAGCATTCACTGGCAGTAATTTCTTTTCAGAAAAAACAAGTCAGTGGAAGAAAAGCATGTTAAAGGGGTGTGGGGTTTTACATGGCTGTGCCACTGGCACCTTCTGCCCAATACACAAGGATTGTTATGTTTGTAACCTAATAAAGGTGAGTATTTTCCAGGGCAGTGGTTCTCACTATTGTGTTGCAGTCTCTTCACAAGTATATCATCACATTTGATTCATAAGTTATTTTAAAATATAATTTAGCATATATAATTTTAAATTGATGACTATCAAAGAAAATGTTGAGCTAGGTAGCACAATGCAATATAGAGACAGGAACAAATTATTGTAAAAATCAGCATTAAGGAAGTAGCATCAACTGTGTAGCAATGGAAAGCCAAACATTTATTGAAAGAGTGAGAATTCTGTCTCACAGTCTAATGGAAGGTGGTCAGGGCAGTAAACAGCTCTATTCAGATCTCATCACAATGCTGAAGGGCTACCAAACTGATAGTGCCCTGACTGTGTATAGTTTTATAAATTCTGTGAGACGCTGTCATTTAGGAGTCCTGATTACCCCATGATTATTGCTGGCTTTTTTAGAGTGAGTTGAGTCTTCATCCGTTTGGTTTGCTGCCAAGCAAATGAACAACAATAACAACAACAACAACAAAACCCTGGTGTCTGAATGCATATTTCATTGCAACCATGTAAATATTGTGAACTCTGGCTTAGGGTCTGGGTGCCACCAGCAGGCTTCACAGGGCATGAAGCCAAGAGATAAGGGTAAAGCCATTAAGTACATAGGATAGGATCTCTTACTACTAGAAAGAAGGCCAAACATGTATTAGCAATAACTGATGAAATTTCCAGAGTAGATAAAAACCCTTGTTAGCAGCCTAACAATATTTTGAAACAGCTTAGTATTAATTTAAAAAAAAAAAAAAAAGACTGCAGTCCTACAACTTACTTGTTTGAAATGAGCCTCTCAATATGTTTCTACCCATGGTTTACTAGGGGGGTAGACTGAATTGTGTATGTGACATTGACATACTAAGAAGCTACAATGAGAAACAGACAATTGGGAGGAGTGGAGGGGAAATGATGACTGTAGTCACTGAAGGAGAAACTCTTCATCCCTTTGATGGAAATAAAAGAAAATTATGAGCAGTGAGAGCCTCCATCACATGCATCCCAAATGAATTTTAGAAACCAGAGCTACTCCTTTGTCTTGAGATTTATGATGAGATCTCTTTGTGTCATTTCTGTCAAAACAAGACAATCAAAAATTGATAAGCCTTCCTAATTAATGTAGCCAGTGACCTTATGACCATAGCTGAAACATAACCAAACAAAAAGCCAAAACAAAGCCACTGACTTACCTATAAACTATCAGAACAATTCATAAATAAATGGACAATTCCCTATGTAGCACTGTAACAAGCACTATTATGACTGCGCTGATATTCTAATGCCATTTCAAAACAATTTTACCGGGAGAACTTCTTTCAAATTTCATACATATTTACCAATGCCACAATTCTTCATTGCACACTTATTTTATGAGCCATGTTTACCTGCCCTTTTCATAGCAGTGCCATGGCTAACTCTCTTGCTGAAATGTCGTCTTCTTCATGAGGTCTCCTCTGACCATACTATTTTAAATTGCCAATACCCACCCCCACTTCATCTGCCATTCTAATTCCCCTTTATTTTTGTTCAACTTTTTCTTTTTGCCATAGCACTTATCACTTTCTAGAATACTTCATGGTAGCCTTTATTGTCTACCTTCACCTCACCCCAACTCATCCCCAGAATATAAATACCATGAGGACAGGGATTTTTGTTTTCTTTTTATTTAATTAAAAATCTTTTTATAGTTGAAGAAAGCAGGTTACCCAAATTAACATAGTAAAACTGAACACCCACACTGTAATTCTGAAAGCAAAGCAATGAAAAAAGTTATAAGAAAAGTTCTTAAGTAGTCAATCAGGAAAACAGCTGTGTCAGAAAATTGCCTTGTGAATGTAAATTGAAATGTAAATCTTTCTGTGGGCTGTTAACTTGCTGAAAAATACATTTGGCTCATTAGTGGGGCACTGGGACTACTCATTAGTTAAGTGGAGAGAAATATACCATTAATGTCTTAACCCGAGACCCATAATCTACTTTTTCAGAAGGTATTTCTTTTAACTTTTGAAATCACTTATCAAGAATTTTTTGAAAGAGGGGAAGTTAAAAGGAATCTTTTTTGAATTCAACACGTTTATTATTTAATTTATCATCAAATGCTATTGAAAATCGTATCTTTGTGTAACACCATAATTGATAGAATCTGTCATCTTTCCCTCAAGTAATTAGTTTGGGGGGTGCCCTAGGGAATATATGAAACATGGAATAAATCCTCTCTCTACATTCATGTTAAGAAGTTTAATTACCAGAAATAAATCCATACATCTACAGTGAACTCATTTTTCACAAAGGTGCTAAGAATATACCTCGGAGAGAAGACAGTCTCTTCAATAGATGGTCCTGGAAAAACTGGATATTCATATGCAGAAGAATGAAACTAGACCACTGTCTCTCACCATATACAAAAATCAAATCAAAATGGATTAAAGACATAAATCTAAGACTTCAAGCTATGAATCTACTAAAAGAAAACACGGGGAAACCCTCCAGCACATTGGTCAGGGCAAAGATTTCTTGAGTAAACCCTGTAAGCACAGGCAAACAAAGCAAAATTGGACCACATCAAGTTAAAAGGTTCTGCATAGCAAAGGAAACAATAAGCAAAGTGAAGAGATAACCCACAGAATGGGAGAAAATATTTGCAAACTACTCATCTGACAAGAGACTTATAACCAGAAAATATATATACGTATACATGATATATATATATGATATATATCATATATTATACATAATATTTTGCCTAAAAAATAGGCAAAAGATTTGAATAGAGATGCCTCAAAAGAAGACATACAAATAACAGACATATGAAAAGGTGCTCAACATCACTGATCATTAGAAAAATGCAAATCAAGACTACAATGAGATGTTATCTCACCCCAGTTAAAATGGCATATATCCAAAAGACAGGCAATAACAAATACTGGTAAGGATGTAGAGAAAAGGGAATTCTCATACACTGTTGGTGGGAATGTAGACTAGTATAACCACCATGGGGAACAGTTTGGAGGTTCTTCAGCAAACTAAAAATAGAGCTACCATATGATCCAGCAATCCCACTGGATCCCAAAAGAAAGAAAATCAGTATTTTGAAGAGATAACTGCACTTCCATGTTTATTGCAGTACTAGTCACAATAGCCAATATTTGGAAGCCACCTAAGTGTCCTTCAACAGACAAATGGATAAAGAAAATGGGGTATGTATTCACAGTGGAATACCATTCAGTCATAAAAAAGAATGCAGTCCTTTTGTTTGCAATACCATGGATAGAACTGGAGGACATTATGTTTACTGAAAGAAACCAGGCATTGAAAAACAAACTTTGCATATTCTCATGCATTTGTGGGAGCTAATTAAACTAAAGAGCTTCTGCACAGCAAAAAAAACTATCATCAGAGTGAACAGGCAACCTATAAAATGGGAGAAAATTTTTGCAATTTATCCATCCACAAAGGGCCAATATCCAGAATCTACAAGGAACTTAAACAAATTTACAAGAATAAAAAGACAAACAACCCCATCAAAAAGTAGGCAAAGGTTATGAACAGACACTTCTCAAAAGAAAACATTTATGCGGCTGACAAACATATGAAAAAATGCTCATCATCCCTGGTCATTAGAGAAATGCAAATCAAAACCACAATGAGATACCATCTCATGCCAGTTAGAATGGTGATCATTAAAAAGTCAGGAAACAAAAGATGTGGAGAGGATGTGGAGAAATAGGAACGCTTTTATACTGTTGGTGGAAGTGTAAATTAGTTCAACCATTGTAGAAGACAATGTGGTGATCCCTCAAGGATCTAGAACCAGAAATGCCATTTGACCCAGCAATCCCATTACTGGTATATAGCCAAAGGATTATAAATCATTTTACTATAAAGACACATGCACACATGTGTTTATTGCAGTGCTATTCACAAAGCAAAGACTTGGAACCAACCCAAATGCCCATCAATGATAGACTGGATAAAAAACTGTGGCACATATACACATGGCCACATGTGTATGGCTGCATGGAATACTATGCAGCCATAAAAAAGGATGAGTTCATGTCCTTTGCAGGGACATGGGTGAAACCATAATTCTCAGCAAACTAACATAGGAACAGAAAACTAACACCGCATGTTATCACTCATAAGTGATAGTTGAACAATGAGAACACATGGACACAGGGAGAGGAACATCACACACTGCAGCCTGTCGGGGGTTTGGGGTCTAGAGGAGGATTAGCATTAGGAGAAATACCTAATGTAGATGACAGGTTGATGGGTGCAGCAAACCACCATGGCACATGTATACCTATGTAACAAACCTGCACGTTCTGCACACGTATCCCAGAATTTAAAGTATAATAATAATAAAACAATTGAATGCATAGAGATAGGAATAAAATGATGGTTACCAGAGACTGGGAAGGGTAGTGAGGATGGGGGAAACTGGGGATGATTAATGGGTAAAAAGATATAGTTAAATAAAATGAATAAGATCTAGTATTTGATAGCATAACAGGGTGACTACAGTCAATAATAATTGTACATTTCAAAATAACTAAAAAAGTATAACTGGAATGTTTATAACACAAATAAACAGGCAACCTATAGAATGGGAGAAAATTTTTGCAATCTATTTATCCACAAAGGTCTAATATCCAGAATCTACAAGGAACTTAAACAAATTTACAAGAATAAAAAAAACAAATAACCCCATCAAAAAGTAGGTGAATGATATGAACATCACCTCAAGCTAAGAGCATTTAGCTTGAGGTGATGGATACCGCATTTACCCTGATGTGATTATTATACAATGCATGCCTATATCAAAATATTTCATGTATACCTTAAATATATATACCTACTGTGTTTCTCAAAAGATTAAAAGTAAAAAAAGTTACCAGGAGAAATAAAAACCATAACAACACATATATCAAGCTTGAGTACATGAATGAAAGATAGCTCTTGGGGAACTTCAGTCCATAAAAGCTATTTACTGTAATGATAATGACTAACGGCAATGCATCCCAAGCTGGTCTGCAAGGTCTTTGCATGCAGAGTGTGAATGAATGTTCCCTGTTCATACCCCCATATTTTATAAAAATTATGTAAAGCAAATTATACTCAGTCCCCAGAGTACTTTAAACTACATTCGGTCAACACTCTTCTCTCCCTATCTCAGGCAATAATAACGTGGTCTAAGCTGCAAAAGCTGTGGTTTCTTCACCCCACATTCCTGAAAATCACAGGCCAAGCAGTAACTGTGATTTATCACCCCTCTACCTGAGATGCAGCATTTCCTGAAATGCTATCTGATGAAATCTTTTGCCAAAATCCCCATTCTTCCAATATTTTGAATTTTTGTCATTTTTCCTAGTTTTGCAAGAATCCATCTGTTTCCCAAATGGGTTCTACCGTCAGGACTATTTCCAGTCAGAACTTCTAGACGTGGTCCCTTTTAAATTAAATGTTTTAAATGGGATAAAGTACTGTGATTTTGGATCTGTGGAAACCAATTCTTATAGTAATATCAAAAGCTACTTCTGACTACCTATAATAAGACCGTCTAAAATGCAGTATTTGTTTCTTAAAATATATGCAATTTGCATTGCAAGTTGTAGAATAACTAACACTAAATATAGCAACAAACTCCAATAACTTAGGGCATCATACGGTATGTAATATATATTACATGTTCAACAGAGGTTGGCAGGTTGTGAGGAGAGGTGTCTTCCCAACAAAATAACTCAGAAACTTGGACTAGTAGGTGCTCCCATCTTGCAGCAGCATTACCTGGAAACATGTTATCTGAAGTTGCAATGGCAGGGGAGTAGAGAGACAGAGGTTGAGAGAGACATGGGCTTTTAACTGCCTCTGCCCCAAAGCGACTAACATCACTTTCACAAATCACTGGCCTAAACCAGCCACATGGTCCCGGCTTAGCTACAAGGAATGAGAAATGTAGTGGAGTATAAGGAATATTTGATGAGAACTATCTCTGCCACATACAATTTGAACATCAGCTTTGGGCACTGACATGATAAATCAAACTTCAAAGTTGACATGAAAACCACATTTTGAATGTGTCCAGATATTCTGAAGGCATAAGCAAAGGAAATAAAATACATCAGTAAGAAAATAATTTTCAAATATCATACTAAAATTATGGAAACAGAACTCCTCTGACAAGTTGGCTTCTCTGGTGCTATTCAAATATCCTCTAAATTACACCATTAACTTGAGCAAGAGCAAATTCTTCTCCTAGCTTCCCTATTGACCATTTGATGCATCCATAAACCAAACTACATAGAGCTCATTCATCTTTTGTCAACTCATTCTAATTCATTTCTTTGATTATTGTTCCTAAGAGATGTGTTCTTTCAGGTTTCTCTCCCTTGGACATGATTATGAGATATTTACTTATTTCTCTAGATAAATGAATATAATTAGAATGATTAATGTTTTGTATATTAAATATTGCAATGGTGGGGACTTTTCCCTTAACTTTTCTAAGTAGAAAAAAAACAGATTTGAAAGTCATTAAGTTTTTTAAAAATCAACTCAGTATTTTAGAATAGTTTTAGATTTAAAAAAAATTGTAAACATAGAACAGAGTTTCCACATGCTCCCTAGGTATATTTTTTCTGTTATTAACATCTTACATTATTATAGTACACTTGCCCAAATTAATGAACCAATATCGATACATTACCATTAACTAAATCACGCATCTTGCTTAGTTTTCTGTCATTTTTACCTATGTCCTTTTTCTGTTTCAAGATCCCATTCAGCATGCCATATTGCATTCGTTTGTCATTATTTCTTTATGCTGCTCTTGTCTGTGACAGTTTCTCAGACTTTCCTTGTGTATGATGACTTAATACAGTGTTAAGGAGTGCTGGTCAGATATTGTGTAGAATGTCCCCCAAGAGGGACTTGTCTAATATTTTTCTCATGATTAGACTGAAGTTATGGGTTCTGGGGAGAAAGACCATGGAGGTGGAGGACCATTCTGATCACATCACATCATCTCATGGTATTTCCTATCAACATAACTCATCATTGCTGATGGATGTTTCCCTCGATCACCTGGCTGAGGTAATGTTTGTCAGGTTTCTCCACTGTAAAGATATTCCCCCTGCTCTAACATTTTCATGCTGAACTTTTTGGAAGGAAGTCACTAAGTATAGTCCACACGTAGGGAGTGGGGTTTATGCTCCACCTCCTTGAGGACAAAGACTGGAAAGAATCCTTCTACACAGGAGGCTTGCCTACTCTCCCCCATTTGTTTATTTTATGCAGTCATTTATTTATATCAGTATGAACTCATGGACATTTATACTTTGGATTATAATCCAAAACTACTTTTTTTTTTGCTCAGATTATTCCAGCTTTAGCTATTGAGAGCTGTTTCAGTTGGTTCTTTTATCCTTCTGATATACCTCATCATTGTATTTTTGTGTGTGGTGGGGTGGGGGTAGAGTTGGATAATTCTTTACTTTCCAACACTGTGTTTTGTATATTTAACATGTGTATTTTCTACCCCTGTCCTAGTATCAATCATTTCTCAAGGAGCTCTGATTCCTTTAATTGGAGAATATTAGAAATTAAGATCTGGGTGCTAGAGGTGCTCACTGCTACTAGGTATTACCTCTAGACCCTGTCAGCTGACAAGTCAAAGAGAGATACGTGTTTTTCATTCAGTTTTGATGGAGGTCACCCTCAGGCTTACTGGGATTTCCAACATTCCTTGTCTAGAATAAAAGACTTTTTCTTCTTATATGAGTTATGTTGACAGTTGTGGAAACCTATAAGAGGATAAAGAATCGCCAGTTCTGAAAAATGAATGTGGGAGCTTTGTCCCAGAGGCTGACATCATTCGTCAGATGTATAGGTGGTCCTACATTAATTAAAGATGGTGTGAAAAGTCTGATTTCTTACTGTACATATATATGCATACTCACTATAAATATACATATGCTTTCAGATGTGTGTGTATATATACACACACACACACGCTTTCTAATAAAAGTTAGGAGGTTTGAATTGCATTCCATATTTTTCATTTTGACAATTGAGTACTGCTATAACTTCCCCAGGGTTTCTTCACCATTGACTTTCCTCTTCATTTTGTTATTTTTATTACTGGCCCTCATCATGATCCACCTGTGTGGGGTAACTGAGACTGAGACTCCTCAACCATGAAAATAGAACAGTAGAGCATAGTTTCTATTGTACCATTTTGAGCCACTTCAGTAATTGGACTTCATGGAAGAGAGTAAGAACAATAGCTATTTATATTAGGAGGTAAGCCCAAGAACCAAAGAGAGATCAGGAAGAATGAACACTGGTGTGCCAGTCATCAGGACTAAAACATCTGGGTGACTACCAGCCTCAGCATTTTGCATTTTTCGGCTATTACTAAAATTGGCAACTAAGGACCCTATTCAGCCTTAATTGATTCTGCAGCTGCATCAAACAAAGTCATTCCATAAAATTTATCTCACTTCACAACCTTAGAGCCAGCTTTTAATGCCTATGAAAGTTCTATGCCACCAGGCAGGCTTCTTCATCGCCACAGGGGAAATTCCTCTAATAAACCACAGAGCACAGAGCCTGTAGTGGGCATCTCGAACCTGTTCTTCAGAGAGAGCTCTAGAGGCCCAAAGTCCTCTGTAGACGAATCTATGCTAAGAGTTGAGCTAGAAAGTTAGAACTGAGAAAATAACATGAATAAGTGCACACATCTTGACAATGCTCTCTTATGGAAAATAAATAAGTGGACAAGCTCTAAGGAATTCTGAAATTGTGTTACATTTTAAAGTTAGGTCACTGTACAGAGAAACATTGAGCTCTTTACAAAAGGAATCCTGAAGAATTTACAATTCTCATGCTTAAAATTCTATAATTTAGGGTCAGTGTCAATGTAAAATCAGACTTTGTAGCAAATTCCATGCACAGACAGGGGAGATAAAGTCGTGGGTGGTAAATGAGAGAAAAGGTGGAAAAACAGCAAAGTATCATTATAAACACTTAAGATGTTTGTCTATTAAAAATAAAATGTTTAATTCAATGAATATTTATTAAATATCAAATTAGGCTGCTGGTACTATGGCATGCTTTAAGGATACAAACATTAATGAAATGGACTCTGCCTTGAATGACATGATAATCTTGTATTATTGTAAGAAGTATGATAAGTAATGTTAATAAGAGAATATTATCAGAACACTCAGAAATTCCATTCTACCTCTAAACTGAATTCCAATGAGCCAATTGTAATTAGCCAAGAGAAGTAGAGAATGGACATTTCAGGCACAAAGAGTAAGATGAGCAGAGGCTAAAGATGAGAGAGAATGTGATGAATTTGAAAAACTTCAAGTAACTTTAACAGCATTTAAATAGGTATGTGGCATATGACAGGATAATTTGCAAGAAATAAGGTCATAGAAGTAAGCTTGAAGTCATATTAGCAAATTAGTGCCTTGTTCTCAAGGCAATGGAGAATATTAAAGGGGTTTATGCAGGGTAGTGACATCATAGTAATCAAAACTTAGAAAGAATATCCTAGCCGCAGGATAGAGAATGTTGTCAGGGAACATCAAATGCAAGAGATCCATTAGATGGCTGCTGCTGAGGAGCTGAACTGAGGTAGTGACAGAGGGGAAGGAGGGAAGCAGTCCAGCCAGAGAGGCATTAAGGTGACAGGACAACAGGTCTTGGTAGGTGGATTGGTGTGGGGATGGAAGGGACAGAAGGCTTCTGGCTTAAGTGTCCAAGTAAATAAATGGTGGGGCTCCTAACTGGTACAGTGAATGAAGGGGAAGGAGGAGATTTGAGGGAGAAATATGAGCCCAATTTAGGACAGATCGAGTTGAACTACTTATTTCATATCCAAATGTAGATGCTAGTAAGCAGTTCTGGGCTGCAAGTAGAGTTATAGTGGATATAGTAGAGATAGTAGGAATGGAAGGGGAACCTTAACAGAGCACAGTTTAAAAGAATTAATTTTGAAAAACCGTAAGATATTTCATTGCATTTTGTATTTATTGTGATGAAATGCTCAAGCTCAGAAATTATATTGCCCGAATTTCTGGGTTTGAATACTACTTGATGGTTTTTATTCTTGAGATAGATACTTAACATCTTTAGTCTTTCGTGTCCTCTGTGAAATGGTGATCATAGTTAAGAGGATTAAAAAAAATTAGTATGTACAGTTTGCTTTAAGTAGTGTCTGGTATTTGTAGATAACCAGCAAATTTTGTGTGTGTGTGTATGTGTGTGTGTGAGAGAGAGAGAGATAGAAAAGAGTGTGTGTGTGTGTGAATGTGTATGTGTACAGATCCAACTGACTTAATACTCCTCAGTAAGCCAGTTTTCCTTACAGTCAATGTGTCAGTCGAGAAATTTTAGCATATGGTATGCTGGTAAAAGCTATATGAGGAGCATAAAACATTCAAAGTAACCAGGAAGCTCACCACTTACAAGGGCTACAAAAAGAGTATGTAAAACTATAGTGAATAATAAAACATTCTCCCATTCTTCCCTGAGCTTCAGCCATTTGGACCTCCCTTGGCTTATCCAATATCTCCATGATCTCCCTTTTCTTGGGTATGGGCCTTAGGATGTTCACCCGTTTCCTAAAATTTTTGCTAACCCTTTACACCTGGTCAGTTTCCACCATCCATATCTCAGCTTAAATATCACTTTCTCTGACCCCAGATTACATTAGCTCCCCTGTTAGGTTTTCCATAGTACCCTATTATCTCTCAAATCACTTTTGTTTTCATAGTTATTCAAGAAGTCTAGAGAAGGAAATAAAATCAGTGGGAACAAGAGTGACCAGGAAAATCTTTCAAGAGCAGAGCCCTTCGAAGGACATACATACTTATGGACAGATAAGGAACACTTTCCAGAGACTGTAGAAGTGATTCATTAGAGCCAACAGGTTTTGTTGAGCTGTGATTCCAGTGGACAGCAGGCTTTTTAAATATTGGACAATGTGCTGAAGAGCTGAATGCAATTGTGTGACCCTATGGTGAAGTGAGATCGCGACATACCCCAAGAGTAATTAAAGTTTACATGTGGAGTGAGTGTTTGCATTCCAAAGACCTGATGCTGGGAAAGCTCTTGTGCATGACCAAACAGAAGCAAGCGTGTGCAGAAAATAAAAGCATTTCAAATGAATAGCAATACCCAGGTCCTAGATATTTTCTAAAAAGATGCTTCAGTTTTCTAAAGGGTGGGGCAAACTTATAGATGGAAAGTTTATCCAAGTGCTTATAAGGGTGCTTTATTATACCTCTCCTCTAGCTATTGGGTTTGGATGCTGTTGATATTTGTACAATGTACCTTTTGTGTTTTAGTTAAAAGATGCCCCCTTTGGAAACTTTAAATGAATGTAATACTATGATAGATCATGACTAGGCTTGCCTCATTCATGGTTAAACATAATTTTTATTATGACAAATGGATTTAACTTGATACGAAGGCCATATCTGTCACTGATTAAATTTATTTTTTCCTCTATCATTGCTCAGGTTATTACTATAAACTTTCATTTGTCTTTGGAGCATGAGGGGCAAACATTTCTTACATCCTTGCTATGTTCCGGGAAATATGCTATTCACCATGCACATGCCATTTTAGTTACTGTTCAAAAAATAGTGATGAGGTATTATTATCTCAGTTTTACAGATAAAGCTCACATCTTTTCTTAAATAATATAGTATTTATACTGGAAAGATTAACTATTTCAAGTAAAAAATGACTTAGTAGACCATGAATCAATAGAACCCATAAATCAACAGAAGAAAAGAAAAATAACACTAGAGGAGTTGAACATGTGGGCGACATGTTCTCATTCAACTCAAAGAAATTCCACAAGTACAGAACTCCTGCTCCTTTATGTTCATTGTTGTATCCAGAGTATTTAGAACCACATCTGGCACAGAGTAGACTCCCAGTACATATTTGCTAGGTGAATGGATGAAAATGAGAAAGCTGAGTAGAAGCCTATTGAAGCATATTTCAGTGAATATAAGAGACGATAGAAACACCAATCATATCAGGACATATACTACATACCACCCAATCAGAAGAAGAATGTGCAATATGCTTTTCTAGTGAATATTACAAAATTGGCAAAAATACAACTTACATTAGTGAAAGAGGGCTACGTTTATCCAGATATCATTGGGAACCTCCTCCTTTAAAAGTAACACAGGATATAGTCTTACTGTACCTTCTAGAAAATTCATCTCTCAGAAGTTTGAATCAATAAGAATAAGTAAACTTAATTTTGGATTATTAACTTTGGATCTTCACAATAATCAAACAAATGATAAACATAATCCAATAATAAACACAAACCAATAAAATTTTAACTTCCACACAATAAGAAGACATCAGATCTTTTATAAAGAAATAAAGTTTTATGATGTTATGCAATGAGATAATATTTAAAAAGAACATGCAGAGAAGATCACAGGAATAGTGACCAAGCCAGTATGGTCAAATATAAATAAAAATTCATGATGTGAGTCTATGTTTGTTCCACCTTGTGTTGGTACCTAATAGATACTTTGAAAGCTCTGTTGTTATATTAATTAATACTACACTTGGGAAAATATTAAAGCCAAGCAGAGAAAGTTCTTTACCTATGTTTAGAATTAGAATAATAAAGAATGACCAGGTATCCTGCATGAAGTAGTCATGCACGAATATTAGCAGATGGCAAAATGCAGAGACCTTTTGTTTCCATCCCTCCTGAAATGAAGCATATTCAAACTAGAAAAGTCAAAGCAACATGAAGGATTTGAAAACCGAGATGGATTAAAGACTATCTCACTTTTTAAAATGAGTCCAAGTTTGCAGCCTCAGTCATATTACATATCTGGTCATTAAAACAAAGGGACTAGTCTTGGTGATCTTCAAGAAATAATGGACATTTGAAAGCTGCCAAGTTAGATAAATATCTTGATTTCCCGAAAACAGATGAAAGATCTGCTTTAAACCTATGGAATAACAAATTTAATACCAATCCCCACTGAAATTCTAGAAGGTCATGTGATTTATGAATATTTAGGAGAGAAGAGCCATTTAACAATAAACTCATTCTATATAAAATTAGAAATGTAAAACAATGCATTTTCTTTATTTTCTTTTATGATGAACTTAGTAGTTTGGTAGACATTCTATGAGTTGGCCATTTTTTTCTGCAATTACATTTTGGGCGAAGAGAAGTCGTAAATGAAAGAAAATTTGGCTCAACACTTACAGGACAGATTTGAGATACCATACTCACCTGAGAACTAAGCATTCCTGCAATGTGCTTGAGTATTTGCTGCTGGAGAAATGTGTCCTAAATTTATGATCTCAGTAAATTCTGAATATTCATTAGGGTTTTACATTTTCTCAAATGTAGGTGTACTCTAAAGAGAAATCTATAATAATTAAGGGCTGGTTTCAGGAGAAGTGAGAGATGGTTGTGTTTGAAGAAGTAAATATATATATATACACACACACACACACACATATATATTATGTATTCTATTCTTCATCATATCTGACACTCTCCATCTTGTAAAGGCTTGAATTGATCAATGCATGAAACCTTGGGTGCCTATGAGTCTAGAAACTCTCATGGGCACCCAAGATAATTTAATTGAAGAATACATCATTTAATCGAATTTATTAAAGATGTCTGATAGGTTCAAGGAGAAGCATAGAAGCTTGAATTCTAATTTTCTAAATCTCCAGGTGGTATTATTTTAAATTATCTTTCCATGTGCACTTTAGATTCAGTGTTTGCAAACTGATTCTTTATGATTCATTAATTCAGCCCATAAACCAATAAAATATAATCCATAAGATTAAATGATGAATACCCAAAGAAATATATATAATTATGTTTAATATCTATTATTCTGAATAATCTCACTGACCTTTGCTCTCCAAATCATTTTCTTTTACCCCTACCAACTAAAATTGTAAGAATTCCAAGTTTTTTCATGTTCGCTTATCATTCTCCTTCATTACAACAAATGAGTCAGTCATATAAAATATTTTTGAAAAATTCATTCCTCCCTTTCTGTAAGGGATTTTCTTTGAAAATCTTCTGAGACTGATGTAAATTTACAGCCAGTATTTTTTCTAAGCAACAGTGCTTTTCTTCTCAGGATTATTCATCCCTTTTTAAACATGAATAGATCCTTAATATATGCTAGGTACTGGAAATGATCACAACTATTGGAATTCTATTATTAATTTTGACACTGCAAATTAACATGTTAAATAAAACAATGAATGTATGTCATTTATTACTTTAATAAGTGTACTTGTTTTTTTTTTTTTTTTTTTACTTTAAGTTCTAGGGTACATGTGCACAACGTGTAGGTTTGTTACCTTTGTATACATGTGCCGTGTTGGTGTGCTGCACCCATTAACTCGTCATTGACATTAGGTATATCTCCTAATGTTATCCTGCCCCAACCCCCCGCCTCCCCACAATAGGACCCAGTGTGTGATGTTCCCCTTCCTGTGTCCAAGTGATGTCATTGTTCAGTTCCCACCTATGAGTGAGAACATGTGGTATTTGGTTTTCTGTTCTTGCAATAGTTTGCTGAGAATGATGGTTTCCAGCTGCATCCATGTGCCTACAAAGGGCAGGTACTCATCCTTTTTTATGGCTGCATAGTATTCCATGGTGTATATGTGCCACATTTTCTTCATCCAGTCTGTCACTGATGGACATTTGGGTTGATTTCAAGTCTTTGCTATTGTGAATAGTGCCACAATAAACATACGTGTGCATGTGTTTTTATAGCAGCATGACTTATAATCCTTTGGATATATCCCCAGTAATGAGATGGCTGGGTCAAATGGTATTTCTAGTTCTAGATCCTTCAGGAATCGCCACACTGTTTTCCACAATGGTTGAACTAGTTTACAGTCCCATCGACAATGTAAAAGTGTTCCTATCTCTCCATATCCTCTCCAGCACCTGTTGTTTCCTGATTTTTTAATGATTGCCATTCTAACTGGTGTGAGATGGCATCTCATTGTGGTTTTGATTTGCATTTCTCTGATGGCAAGTGATGATGAGCATTTTTTCATGTGTCTGTTGGCTGTATGAATGTCTTCTTTTGAGAAATGTCTGTTTATATCCTTTGCCCACCTTTTGATGGGGTTGTTTGTTTTTTCTCTTGTAAATTTGATTGAGTTCTTTATAGGTTCAAGATATTAGCCCTTTGTCAGATGAGTAGATTGCAAAAATTTTCTCCCATTCTGTAGGTTGCCTGTTCACTCTGATGGTAGTTTCTTTTGCTGTGCAGAAGGTCTTTAGTTTAATTAGATCCCATTTGTCAATTTTGGCTTTTGTTGCCATTGCTTTTGGTGTTTTAGACATGAAGTCCTTGCCCATGCCTATGTCCTGAATGGTATTACCTAGGTTTTCTTCTAGGGTTTTTATGGTTTTAGGTCTAACATTTAAGTCTCTAATCCATCTTGAATTAATTTTCATATAAGGAGTAAGGAAAGGATCCAGTTTCAGCTTTCTACTTATGGCTAACCAATTTTCCCAGCACCATTTATTAAATAGGGAATCCTTTCCCCATTTCTTGTTTCTCTCAGGTTTGTCAAAGATCAGACGGCTGTATTGTTTCTGAGGGCTCTGCTCTATTCCGTTGGTTTATATCTCTGTTTTGGTACCAGTACCACGCTGTTTTGGTTACTGTAGCCTTGTAGTATAGTTTGAAGTCAGGTAGCATGATGCCTCCAGCTTTGTTCTTTTGACTTAGGATTGTCTTGGCAATGCGGAGTCTTTTTGGTTCCGTATGAACTTTAAAGCAGTTTTGTCCAATTCTGTGAAGAAAGTCATTGGTAGCTTAATGGGGATGGCATTGAATCTATAAATTACCTTGGGTAGTATGGCCATTTCACAATATTGATTCTTCCTGTCCATGAGCGTGGTATGTTCTTCCACTTGTTTGTGTCCTCTTTTATTTCACTGAGCCGTGGTTTGTAGTTCTCCTTGAAGAGGTCCTTTACATCCTTTGTGAGTTGGTTTCCTAGGTATTTTATTCTCTTTGAAGCTATTGTGAATGGGAGTTCATTCATGATTTGGCTCTCTGTTTGTCTGTTATTGGTTTATAGGAATGCTTGTGATTTTTGCACATTTATTTTGTATCCTGAGACTTTGCTGAAGTTGCTTATCAGCTTAAGGAGGTTTTGGACTGAGACGATGGGGTTTCCTAAGTATACAATCATGTCATCTGCAAACAGGGAAAATTTGACTTCTTCTTTTCCTAACTGAATACGCTTTATTTCTTTCTCTTGCCTGATTGCCCTAGCTAGAACTTTCAACACTAAATTGAATAGGAGTGGTGAGAGAGGGCATCCCTGTTTTGTGCCAGTTTTCAAAAGGAATGCTTCCAGTTGTTGCCCATTGAGTATGATATTGGCTGTGGGTTTGTCATGAATAGCTCTTATTATTTTGAGATACGTTCCATCAATACTGAATTTATTGAGAGTTTTTAGCATGAAGGGCTGTTCAATTTTGTCACAGGCCTTTTCTGCATCTTTTGAGATTATGTGGTTTTTGTCTTTGGTTCTGTTTATACGCTGGATTACATTTATTGATTTGCATATGTTTGAACCAGCCTTGCATCTCAGGGATGAAGCCCACTTGATCATGGTGGATAAGCTTTTTGATGTGCTGCTGGACAGCTGAATTCTACCAGAGGTACAAGGAGGAGTTGGTAACATCCCTTCTGAAAGTATTCCAATCAATAAAAGGGAATACTCCCTAACTCATTTTACCAGGCCAACATCGTCCTGATACTGAAGCCTGACAGAGATACAACAGAAAAAAAAGAGAATTTTAGACCAATATCCCTGATGAACATCGATGCAAAAACCCCCAGTGTACTTGGTTTTTAAGAAATCCTTTTACCAACATTTTGCAAGGAAAAGAGCAGAGTGTGAGACTAGCCCTACAAAAGAGGAAGATCACATAATTTTTAAATTGTAGTAATTGTAGGGGTGGCTACCACCAGATTGACACTCAAGGCTACCTGAATCTGTACGGTGATGCTATTGGTATCATGCTCAGATATTATTTCCCTGGCCTGTGCACCATCCTCAGCCAAATTTCCTGTGAATTAGAACTTCCTTTCTCAGGAGGTTACATAATCATGTAACAGATTGCAAAATTTCCTAATTGACACTCACATCTGCAAATAATACATTTGATTTGGATTTCATCTTCTTTACATGCCTTCATCCCAAAGGGCAAAGAAGGGAGCGACTTAATATAGTCTAAAAATCAAAGCAATAATTTTAGGAAACTAAGTCTCTGTTGAATGACTCTGTTTTTTATATTTTCTCCCCATCCTTTTTCTTCTATCTAAAATGGCATTTCAAAATCTGGGAGGTGCTGTGGATATTGCCTTGTCGCAGTAGAGGTAGAGTCTTAGATCCAAATATTTTCTCCCCAAGTATGATTGGGAGACCTTTAATTTAATCCCTCTGGGTATGCTACTAATGTGTAAGAAACATCCCAAAATGTGCTAGCTTAAAGCAAAACTCATTTGTTATTTTTATGAGTTCTTGGCTTCACTGGGTGATCCTGCCGAATGGTGCTTTGCCATACTGTATTGGTATCTGACACAGGAGGAAAAATGGCAATATTTGCCTTGCCTTTATCTAAAATTTTGATATTTTGTTAATCATGGATGACTCATTGCATTAATTTTTATTCTTATGAATTTCTGCCTTAAAATATTGTTTATTCTTATTTCTGAGTTTGTGGGTGACCCCTTAAATTTTGCAAGTGCCTCATTTGTCTCACCTTGGTCCTGGTCCTGTCACTGAGATTTGGGCTTGCTCTTATTTCTGTGGCCAGCTGACAGGTCAGCTGGGAGCTGGCTTGTTTAGGATGGTTTCAAGATGACCCTAGGATGATGTGGCTCTGCTCCATGTAATCTCTCATATACATGTGTCTCTTGTATCTTCCCAGCAAGCTAAACAAGCATATTCTCATGCTAACCTGAACATGCTATCTTGAAGAACACAGGGAAGCAAAAAAGAAAGCAAAGACATACAAGCTCTTTTTCAAACCTCTACTTTGCCAGTGAACTGTGGCCAAACCAAGACACAAGGACAGAATCAGTATGAGAGGGGACTACAAAGTCACAAGACAAAAGACAGGGATATAAGGATGCCTTAATTAGAACCCTAATGCAGTCAATCTAAGATACTCTCTAAGCCTTGATTTCCTCAAGTGTAAAATGAGAGTACTAATAGAACCCACTACTTAACATTACTGGGAGACTTAATGAGATATTACGTAAAGCTCTTAGTATAGTTCCTGGCATGTGGTAAGTTTTCAATAAAACTATTATTTTATTGTGTATATAAATATATGTTAAACTCTGAAATAATATTTTGAACAACAGAGAACAGAATTATCCCTTAGTATGGGAAAATAACAGACTATGCCTCTATTTTCTTATCTACATAAAAAAGTAATAAATATACAAGATCAGCATGTTAGATTTAAAAATACAGGATAAACGTACAGGAAAATGTCCACCAAAGTGCCTCTCATTACATAAGCACTCAGTGTTAATTGAAATTGAGCCTAAATTTCTTTATCAATAAGTACATGTCACTTATCAAAGTTACATTATAGAGAAAAGAAAAGAGTAAGAATATAACTCGCAGGAGAAGCCTTGAGGATCACAAGGAGAAACCTATCTAGGATCACATTGTCTTAAGAGCATCTTATTGGTTTAACTATGGGCAAGAATGCCTATAAACTACATTTAGTTTAAGGAAGTAAGTGGTGTGTGTATGTGTGTGTGTGTGTGCATGTGCCTACACAAATGGGACCCTAAGAAATATCATTTCTGGTGCTTCTCAGAATGCCGGGCTCCTTGCCTCTATATGAGCTAACTGATAAAGTTAGCTGAAGGTATGACTGGCTGGATATGCTGGTAGAGGTTTTCTACTATTATTCTGTTTCTACTTTCTTGCATTAGTAGCTCTAAAATATATAAGCCACACAAGACGGCAATTACTATTAAATTTAAGAAAGATGATTGTTACAATATACACTGTGGGTAAACGTTTGAAGAGTAAAGAGGTACTATATGCATATAAAAACTCTACGTAAATTTCTGAGATTCCACAGATTTAAAGAGAACTAGAATCTAAATGAATAAAATTCTTGAGAATGGAAATTATCCAATGAGTCCTATCACCATTTGGAACATCACTCCCAGCTGAGTGCTTCACTCAGGAAGGAGACGATTCTCTTATGCATGAATTTTCAAATGCTCTTTCTTTGAAAACCAAATCTTTCCAAATTTACTTAATTACAGTTTCATATTGGGAAAATTCATAACAAACAAAGTTTAAAAAACGTGAGTTCCACTCTTAAATGTAAGCTGTACATAATGACTTCCTTTCAAAGAGTAAAGTTTGAAGGGAGTGGTGGAGATCACCTTCACAGTGGAAAACCTGACAAACACTACCTCAGCCAGATGATCAAAGATAAGGTGAAGAATGATGAGTCATGTTGATAACATGTAACATTGATCTCCTGAGGTCTTCCGCCCCAAAACTCATAACCTCAGTCTAATCATGAGAAAAACATTAGACAAGTCTCTCTGGTTAGACAATACCTGGCCAGCACTCCTTAACACTGTGAAAGTCATCAAAGACAAAGAAACTGTCACAGATGAGAAGATCTTAAAAAGAAATGACAACCAAATGTAATGTAGTATCCTGAATGGAACCTTGGAACAGAAAAAGGCCATTAGGTAAAAACTAAGGAAATCTGGATAAATACGGATGTTAGTTAACAGTAATGTATCAGGATCGCTTTGTTCAGCTTTACGAAGTTACTGTATTTATGTAAGATGCTAATAATTCGTTTTTATTTTTATACTCAGAACCCTTTTAGATTTATAAAATTTAAAAAATCAAGAATAAGTAGAAAAATGTGAAGCTTGTATAATCATCCTTGAGCTCAGCTATAGCAAGCAAATGGCCACGTGCTGTTTTACTATATTTTCCTTGATAATAAAATGTGTGCCTGATGGATGATTTTAAGTAATTATCTGGTTGCTAGGTCATGTACTCATGGCTTTTACCTATTAAATAAATAAATAAATAAAATTGCAGAAATAAGTATTAGAGTGGAGTAAGTCTTCACTTGATGTTGTTGATAGGTACTTGGAAACTATGACTTTAAGCAAAATGATGTACAGCATGTCATTTTGTTCAATGTTGTTTTGTTGTAACATTGTTATGAAAAAAATCAAAATATCTTGGTTATATGTTTTTTCACTTAAAGTAGCAATTTCCAAGACCCTATTGACACCATTGAGAACTTATTGTAAATCAAATCTAAGTAGGCCTTTGTGTACTAGAAATGGTCTAATTACTGTGACTACCTGTGTTTATCTTAAGAGTGAAGTTTTCTAAAGACAACAACCACCTCATGCATGCAATAAATTCTCTGCTGTCAATGGAAAATAAAACTTAAGCAAAAGGACATTTATTTTAGTAATTCAATAACTGTTATGATGAACATAGTAATAACAATAGAAATAACTATTATTTATTGAGTTGTTGGTATATGATTATAATTTGGTAAAACATCCATTATATTGTAGACTCCAAGAAGACAGAAATTTAACCTAAAACATTGGCTCATAATAGGTACTTAGTAAGTACTTGGCAGATAAATCAATGCCAGACCTTGATTACAGCAAATCCATGAGGCAGGAGTCGTATGCTGGGCATATTAGCAAAAGAGGCATGAGAGCTGTTAATAAACTTGTTCACAGTTAAGCAATGGCAAAGTGGATTTTCAAATCCAAGACTTGAGTCTGTGCCCTTACCACACTCCAGCACTGCCATGCCCCATTCATGCCAGGACATAGTAGGATACAATTAATTAAAAAAACAGTAATTTTGACATTACCAGCTCTTTTTCTGTCATAATAACCAACAGAAAATAACAAATATCCTTGCAGTAATGATTAACGGCCAGTGAGAACTAGACAAGGGCTTTTGCCGACATCTGCACCAATAGAGGGCACCCTACACCTATGTAAACAGGTGAAATGGTAAAGGTGGAGGTGAGTCAAGGTTAATTCTTACACCAAGGCTGAGACAATGGAAATGAAATGAAAAGAGAAATTGTATTACCTGAAACTTTGCCATGCGCAAGAACCCTGGGAGTGATCGTGCTCTTTCATCCATAAACTTGATGTTTATTTAGCTGAGAGCAAAGATAGCATAAATAATAGGTAAGTAGTGGTTGAAATGTTCCCAAATGTTTTTTTCCATCTCTTGTCATATTTCTAGATAATGCCTTCCACATAACACTTAATGTTGAAACAGTGAACAAAAAGTAATTTTCCCACAACTGAGACATCTCTGTTCTTGATCAGTAAATATCAAAATTAATATATGGCAGAACTGCATGGAGAGAACAGATTGACTTGAAGAAATATGTAGAACAAGTTATTGTAGTACTTGGAAATTTTGCAGCAGACTTGCAACACTGCATCATTGCTTGTTTTCTGGATCTATTTAGTAAAAAAAAAAAAAAAATCAAGTGCTTCAAAGTAGAGTGCACAAAAAATTATGGTACTGAGTATCTCCCTACTGGTACAATTACCTCACTTCCTGACTTGATGCTCAATTCACTGATAGTTCAATTTTCATATGAATTTGTAAGTTGTGACTTTTCTTTTAAATGCAGAAATTGCCTTCTGGAAATCTCATGGTCTCAGTGATATTTTAACTAAAACCCCACTGAGTCATGAGCTTAACTTTTATTGTCATTTGGTATGTTTTGTGAATGATGAGATAGTACATATATTGCATATTGTGCTTAATATTTCTTGTACCTCCAGTTATCTTGTACCTCTTGCCTTCTGTATTTGTTTTCTAGGGCTGTTGTAACAAGTTACGACAAACTGGGTAGCTAAAAGCAACAGAAATTTGTTTTTTCATAGTACTGCAGGCTAGAAGTCTGAAATTAAGGTGTGTCTGCAAAGTTTGTTCTTTCTGGAAACCTGAGGGAGAATTTATTCCTTCCTCTCTCCTAGCTTCCAGTGGTTACCAGTAATTCTTGACATTCCTTGGCTTCCAGCTGCATTGCCTCGGTCTTCACATTATGTTTTCCCTGTGTATGTCTCTGTGTCCGTGTCTTCACAAGGCTCTCTTGAAAGGATATCAGTCAATGAACTGAGCACCTTCTCATCTGGTATGACCTCATCTTCATTTGATTCCATCTGCAAAGACTCTATCTTCAAATAAGGTCACATTCAGAGGTACTAGGAATTAGGACTCCAGCATACCTTTTAGGAAAAGACAGTTCAATTTGCAACATGTTGATCAGGAAACCCCACTTAGTAGAAATAATCAAGGTGATTTTTATATTCTGGAATAGTTAGTGTTCATTTGTGGAGTCTTGCTCTTCACATTTAGCAAGAAGATCCAATCTAAACGAAGTCCTGGTAAACATTAGTAGGCCTAGAAAAGGTGGTCGTAAACCCCATGGTGCCAGAACTCTCTTGTGTCAAGTAGCCAGCCAGTGGGGTGATTGGATTGATGAGGGAAGAGACATAACAAGCACTTGGAGGGCTGGCATGCTGACAAAAAAATGTACCAATATAATAGTAGGGAAAAACATACACCCAGGAGCTTATAGTCATGGAATTTTGTGGATCGTTCTAAGTTGATTGTTATCACAGTTTGCCAACATGCCATCATTTTTCTAAGTAGAATTTTTGAAAACCATGTGCAGTTACTGAAACATAAGTATTTTATTTAATGCTACACACACATTGAAATTACAAAGGGAGGAAAATTTGTGGTTCACTAAAAAGGAATCTTTTACTGCTAGATGAGACAGCAGTTTTGAGCACCATAGGAACAGTTTCCAAATTTTTGTTCGTTTTTCTCAGAGAGCAAGGTATGGTTTGTGGAGGCAAACATTAGAAATATAAAGGTCAGTGATAGGTAGGCATGAGTTAAATTAATTAATGAAAAGAAAAAAACCTTTCTTAACGAAGGATTATGTTCATGTATTAGTTCTGTGGGCATAAACTGTGCAGTCCTCATTTACAACTCATAAAAGCTACAGTGACAGGTGCTGTAGAAAGGGGATGACAGATTAGCTGTTGCTCATGCGAGCAATGAAGCAGCAAGAGAGAACACATTAGACCAAGCGAGCAGCCAGAAACAGCAATAAAATCATTACTAAGAGAGACGATATGGTTAACACGGGAATATATATCTTTCTGGCACTGGCATTATATTTACTGGTGTACCACACATTCAGATAAGACTGTTCAAAAGATTCATTTCTGGATTGAGATAAGAAAAAAGAAATTTATCAGGTCTTAGACTAGATCTCTTTCTTGTCTCTCAGTGTTGTGGACATAACTTGATTTTCATTTCCTAATGCAGTTTAGATGCCCTGCCTTCTATCTATAATACTGCCACATAAAGCCAGTGTCTTTTTTTTCCTTTGAAGCCATGAATTATGCCACTTAAGTTGTTATTCCATCATATAAAACAAGACAAATGATGTCCTGTATATTACTCTACCATCAACCTCTTGAAAGATAATGCAGCATAGTTATGTAACAGAAATTTTATACTCAGTTTCTTGCTCAGGGGAAAATTTTCTCTTTAATGATCATTTCCTTGATATTTTTGAGTTGTAAAATTCTCTAAAAGTCCCGTGTAAAAATCTATATTTAATGAAAAATAAGCTAGAAATTTGTTTCATAGTAATTTTAGCTTTATGATTATGAGTCTGTGCTTACATCCGAGTTCCATCAATTAACCATAAATGTTTCCTGAGGCAAAGCACTCTGTTTCTTACTCTGTAAAATGGGCACGGTAGTGTAGTGTTTATTTATATCTTGTTGTGGAGATTAAATGAAATAATTGGAAATAATTGATGTAAAATGTACAGCACAATATTTGTAAGTGACAGCTCAGTAACTTTCAACACAAAAAGAAAAATAAAATATTTCCAGAATAAGTGTTTTCAGAATAACTCCTATAGATTTTTTTAGAAAATGGCACTACCCTTTTCATTAAACGTATAATTATTTTAAAATAGACTTTTCTATGTGATCTTTTGGAAATACAAGAAAATATAATTTGGGACTCAAAACAAGGAAGACTGCTTCTTGGCTATGTTTTTTTTGTCACTGGAATGTTTGAGCAAAGGCAGGCAGCCACCTGTTGGACTCCTGCATGGAAAAAAAAAGTGAACTAAGTGACCTCTGCTTCCTCAAGGCTCTATCCTGTATTTCCTTGGAAACCGGGCATATCATTTTGTTTCTTATCATATCTTTGCCCTCAGAAAATTCCCACTATGCAGGCAATTTAATACTACCCCATTTTGTGTTTTGTTTTTTATTCTTTTTAATTATGGTTTGCAAACTCAGAGCAGAGGGTTAAAATAAAAGATCCTCGCTCATCCAAAGTCCTAAACATCATCTATTTCAGGCTGTTTTGGCAGTCCCCTTGGTAATACCCCAACCTCTAAAAGCACATCTCACTGGTAACAAATCTAGAATGTAGCACTTGAAGATAATATCCAGACCTGGAGAAGTGCCAGGCTAACTATGAAGCTTGAGCTCTCTGCTTATCTGGAGAGGAAACCAAGAACATTTCAGCACTCACCCCTCATCCTCAGTTCCCACCTTGCTCTGCCTTCCTGCCAATGTAGAACAAAGAGAATAAAGAAATATGCTCACTTGAAAAGTAAAGAAACTGATTGATCCTTTTGTTTGTTTGTTTTTTTCTCCTCTTGGGCATAGAATTATATAGAAGGGAGAAAGCTCAGGGTCCTCATAGTACAGATAGAAAATTAACAATTTAAGGAATGCAAGTGACTTACTCAACATCAGATAATTTAAAAATAGGGTCCTTGGCCGGGCGCGGTGGCTCAAGCCTGTAATCCCAGCACTTTGGGAGGCCGAGGCGGGCGGATCACAAGGTCAGGAGATCGAGACCACAGTGAAACCCCGTCTCTACTAAAAATACAAAAAATTAGCCGGGCGCGGTGGCGGGTGCCTGTAGTCCTAGCTACTCAGGAGGCTGAGGCAGGAGAATGGCGTGAACCCAGGAGGCGGAGCTTGCAGTGAGCCGAGATCGCGCCACTGCACTCCAGCCTGGGCAACAGTGTGAGACTCCGTCTCAAAAAAAAAAAAAAAAAAAAAAAAATAGGGTCCTTGCCAGAACCCAGTTCTCTTCATATCTTGATCTTGCCCAGGCCTCGCTGCTGCCCAGTACAAAAAGATTATGCCCATCATCTCCTTCCTAAGCTCCTATGGCCATTTTTCTTTTCCTATGATAGTATGGCAAGTGAATCCATTCCCTTCTATCAGTTAGAAGCTTACTTTCACTAGAAAACATACTTACTAATGAGAAGATACAGAATCTCCTTTAGTTTTGTATTATTTTGCTCAAAGCAAGAAATGCCTTTGCTCATCTAACCTGTCTAAGCCTTATCTCTGCATTTTACCTTTCTTTAGGTTAAGTAGCATGGCTACCTTGGTCTCAGCTGTTCATCCTTTGCCTCCTTCAGTCTCATAGCCACTCTTCCAGGATTCCATAGACTGGGAATATTACTACTTAGCTTTCTTACCTGTCTTCCTATGGCCCCTAGGTCCTGTTACCTACCATTGAAACAGGCTTTATTCTTCTAAGAAGAAGCAAACCACTCTCTTGTGATTATTTGGGATCTACCAGACACTATCCCCTCCCGGAAGAAGCCACTATTTGGGTAACACACAGCCTTTTCTTGAAA
The DNA here is from genome assembly GCF_024542745.1 of Macaca thibetana thibetana. Lineage (NCBI taxonomy): Eukaryota > Metazoa > Chordata > Mammalia > Primates > Cercopithecidae > Macaca > Macaca thibetana. The sequence goes on along the minus strand of NC_065582.1, from coordinate 86,964,998 downwards.
GAATTCTCGTCTATGAGTCCACAAAGACTCATGAGCTTAGGGGAAGTTTATATATCATCAAGAAAATACTGGTTGAACTCATCCTGGAAACTTAGAAGGGAAAATTATTGGGACACTGTCCTTCCACTTTTTGAATATTTCCAAATTATATGAAAAATTTGACAGTGTTTCAATTTTCCACTTAAAGTGAGAAAAAGTTTTGCATTTTACTTAATTTATTAAACTTTGGTTTGAAGATCCTGATGCTGTAAGCATAACTGGAAACACAAACTTTGAAGCCAAACTTCTTTCTCCACTCTGTGTTTGTAAAAACTATCTTTAGGTTTGTTATTTAGACATCAATATTTGTTTATACTTAACCATCTATTTATTATCTGATGTGCTAGCCACTATGCTACGTGTTTGATTTACTGAATCCTTACAAAAATTCTGCAAGACAGACACTACCATCCCCATTTTATAGATATTTTTTTAAACTGAAACTCAAAGTTGCTATATAGTTTTCCAAAATGGAATAGTAAATTAAATAGCTGGGATTTAAAAACAAGTCTGAAATTAAAACCCATGCCCTTTTTACTGTCATGTTACAAACACTTTTTTTTTTTTTTGTCTTTGCTTTGCAGACTGCCCCCCATGCTTTTTTTTGCTTAAAATATTTCTTGCTGTTTGTGATAGCTGGATGCCAGCTTGGCCCATCTGGTGCTATTTTTCCAGAATTTCATAGGACTACTTTTCTATTCAAAGATATACTTCATCATTTCCTTAAAACATTTATTGTGCTCACCTGGCAATGATCACTCTACTATGGCCACCTTGCTGCAAACTGAATTCTGATGAGCTAAGCATATGGACATAAGGATGTCAGCAGGATCCCAAGCAATTGTGTGGATAATGAATACTGACATCCATCCTCTCTACACATGCTCAACTCGGCAGAGTTCTTGATGCAGCAAGTGCTGCTTTACTGCTAGCACAGTGGCTGCAGTCCAAAACTCTAGTGGTAGACTGAATGACAGTGCAGGTATTTTGGGAAACTCTTAAACACCTCAACTAGCTGAGAATATAGATGATCAAGTCTTTGAGAGGATTATGTGAAAGCTTTACGTGTGTTGATAATTTCACTTTGGTGTAAAAAACTTGTGAATTGTCCTGTAAAATCAGCTCTCCCATATGGATTCATGATTATGGCAGAAAAGTTAAAGGCAGACACTATGCACCAGGGAAAACTTACTTCCAGCTGAAGATGTTTACTTTCGGAGCTAAAAACTATTATTATTCTGCTTCCTAGAGAGTAGTAGTAGTAGTTGTTGTAGTTGTTTTGAGACAGAGTCTCACTCTGTCGCCCAGGCTGCTGGAGTCCAATGGCGCAATCTCGGCTCACTGCAACCTTTACCTCCTGGGTTCAAGCGATTCTCCTGCCTCAGCCTCCCAAGTATCTGGGATTACAGGTGCCCGCCACTACGCCTGGCTAATTTTTGTATTATTTATAGAGAAGGCATTTCACCATATTGGCCAGCCTGGTCTCGAACTCCTGACCTTGTGATCTGCCCACCTCACCCTCCCAAAGTGCTGGGATTACAGGCATGAGCCACCATGCCTGGCCCTAGTGAGTAGATTTCTGATGTTCTGATGTATACAGACAAGGAAAATTGAGATAGGACATTTATTTGGAATTTGAAAAATCAACTATAGCATGAAAATGCCCACAATGCTAAGGCAAGGCTAAAAGTTTAACAAATAGTGGCAATATCCATACAAAGATTATAAAAGTATCATAAGGAATTTCTATAATATATTCACCTGTGTTATCTGCAAGCACCTTTAGCAATAATTGGAAAGGCAGTCTTATTGGCGAGTTAATTAAATGTGGTCAGTCAGTCTGCAGAATGGAAGTGATGCCTGCTCTCCCAGGGTTTCTTTGATCAAGGCTGGGGGAGCAGAGATTCATCTGCTTTGAGCTAGGTTGACAAGAAGAAATCGTACGTGGCTAAACTGCTATACAAGTTTTTTTAAAAACATGAATTATGGTTTAAGGTGTCAGAGAATTTAAAGTTCTGTATCCTCTGTCCCAAGTAGCACTCAGTGTCATTTTTAGAAAATGTGGTCATTACCTTCCCTGATCTCATCCGCAAGCATCAGGATTCTGACACTGACCCATTTATGTTAGAACAACAGGGATTTGAGAAACAAGTGAGCGTACTCCTTCACTTTATGGAAGAAAAGCATGAAGTCCAGATGAATGATTATAGGCAGATCTAAAAATAAAACCTCCAATTCTCATTTATCATTCCTTTTATTTAAAAAACTAGGAGGGCATTTTTACTGGAAATCACCAAATTACCATAGTCTAAAAATGCAAGTGGCATTTAAAAAGGCGACCCCTGGGTGCACAGCACTATATTGACTTGTAAGGAAAATGGATGAAAAAATTTGGGTCATCATGGCCCTTCTGCCTAAGGACCTTATTCTATACTCAAGGTAGATGTAGATAATTTATAGTCATATACAAGTTAAAAATTGATAAGGTAAGATTAAAGGACAAAAACAGTAAGAATGATTGGTCCACTGAGAGATTTTTGTCACTTGGTTAAGAATACTAGAAGTCACAATGAATTCTTTATTGATGTGTGTTATCAACACACAAGTAGAGTGTTTGACAATTATGCAGCTAATTATTTAGTGGGCAGTGGGGAACTAGAAAGATCTGAAGTGGCTACAAGCTGAGATAACATGGAATAGAGAATTTAGTAGGGGGTAAGCAGAAGAAAAGGGAAATTGTTTTTAACTGTGGTGAAAGAACATGGAGATGTTTAGTGGCATCTGTCTTCCTCATCTAATTCAAAGCTTTCTTTTCATTGTTTCATCTAGCTTTGCTCAGACATACCAAAACTTCATGAATCAGTAAGCAATTTTAAAAGCATAACTATGTGCCATTAAGTCATCAACAAGTTAAATAACTGTTTAATTAATCCATATACGTAAGGAGCAAAGACTGAGAGTAAAGCAGGAGAATTTTTAGCTCTGCCTCTTCTACAAACAAGTTCTCTGATTCCAGGTAAGTCACCTCTCAGGTTCTCACTTTCTCCAAGACGGAAGGAATTAACTAGATGATCACTGAAGCCTTTTTTAAAAACCATCTTACCTCCATCTTTCTGACTTGAGAAGCAAGAGAAAAGGAGTTAATATTGGTCAGATGCTGAAAATATGTGAGGGGGAAATAATAATGTTCCTTCTAAAATCTCCTTTCCCAGTTTTTGATCACTGATTTGGGATTACATGGAAAAGCATTATTGGTCAGTAAATACAAATAAAATTATTGAGTGGAAGATATCCAGAGATGAATCTAAATTATTTCATAATGAACAGAATTATATTGAGATTCTATCATCAGTATACCATATTTAAGGAAGTTTTGATTAGGTGGACACACGTGTTTAATAAAATGGTGACAGTGACATCATTCTTGTGAGAAGGAAAAGTTAGCGTCAGCCATGTCCAGACTCTCATGTTACTGACTGAGCCTATTATTGAGTGTATCCTTACTAGCTTACTCAGACACTCTAGGGAGTCTCAAACATGAAGGGCCACTGGCACTAAGCTGCCAACTTGGAAAGGACTTGACAGATTCAATTTCCTGATGAGTGAAATCATATTTGTTTTGGTCATTCTCCTTTCATTTAACTGAGAACATTTCTGCTTTTCTTAGAATCTTAATCCTCCTCATTATCAGTTTCCCTGTTTTTCTTGCGATCACATTGGTTTTACTGTCCAACTATTCTTTTGAAGTTGTTTATTTTAAGGAAATTCTACAGCAAATAAATAAAACTTTTGAAAGTCAGCTTGCTTTAGGTGAAGAAGGCAGCCAAAGGTTTCAGATAGATTAGAGGAATGTATCTCGTATCATTTATATTCTTTACTAAAGAGAGAAAGTAAATACAACCCTTGCAGTGCTATTTTAAAATATTGTCATCCTTTGCCTTACCCTTTATCTCTCAGCTCTATCCAATGGAGTCCCTTAAGGATGGGGAGCAATTTTCCCTGCTAAGTGTTGTACTGAAGTGTTTACTGAACAAATTTGAAAATGTTTAGGTAGGCCTATAAGTGCTTACTTATATAAGTTCAGTCACCAGGGATAATTTCACTGTCATTGCTGTTTCATTTTTCTAATTTCGGTTCATTTTTTTGGTGCCTCCCTGGTGAAATAATTAGAAAGGTTACAAAGCAAGTTGGAGATATAAATCAAATGTATTGGGTGCTATCACCCAATCCCTTGCAATCTGTCTTTTCTTATCACACATTCCTGGAGATTGTTCTCTCACAAATTATCAATAACTTCATGTCAATCGCCTTTGCTCAGATTTCCTTCTGATGAACTTCTTCCCATAGCAAGTGACAGGGTTCACCCCCTTCAGACTCTCCATCTTAGCCCCACAGCATCACACAGACCAAGTTTTCCCCCATAGACTCTGATTCTCTGAGTCTTTATTCTCTTCCTGGCATTCTCTTCTTGCCTAAACACAGGCATTGTCAAATCTTTTGCCTTTGGGCAATATTTCTTTTCTGTTTTCTCTACCACTGGAAGCTCCTCCACTGTGATCAAACTTTCATCTTTATGTAGATGACCCCAAATATTCATGTCTCCCAAACTCTCCACTGACCAACAATTCTCTTCCAATCACCTGCTTAACAAATTCATCAGTCTGTTCTATTGACATTTTAAAATGTAGTTCATCATCTTCAAGCTACTGCTTGCTCCCCTTTCCTTCTTTCTTTTATTAGTTCTGCTATTTTCCCTGTCATCTGAAGTTGAATGGTTACTTTTGAAATGTCTTTGATTCTTGTGTTTTTCCACACTAGCCTTAACCAATTAAAACCATGCTCTAAGGAATATTCTGCAATATACATTCATTTATATTTAAATATATGGTCAATATATTTTTAAAATATTTTAATGGTTGTATAGTGTTCTAGTATGGTATTTTCTTTAATCTCTTGTTGGTATATATTACATGGTTTCCAGACATGTTTTATTAAAAGCAATGCTACAATTAGGTCATCATTGATATATGCATTTGAAATTGCTGCATCTAAAGGTATTAAGAGTTAAATTGTTAACATACTGTCAAGCCTCAAAATGTACCAATTTGCCTTGTTCCAACAGTGCATTTGTTATACATACGTTCTCTGGTAATTTAAAATATCATTTTGTGTCCCAACATATATGATGATTTTTTAATCATTTTGGACTTGCGGTATATTTCCGTTGATCTTTACTAAGATTTTCACCAGTGCCATACAATCTTATTTACTGAACTTTATAGCACTTTGATATCCACTTAGGCATATCCCCTCATATTAGTCTTTCTTTCCAAAAGCTTTATGGTTACCCTAACACTCTATTCTCCCAATAAAAGTTGGGCATTTCTAAGACTGTATAACTTCTCCTGCACTTACAACTACCAATTAACATTTTTATTTACCTGTATTAAATTTACATATTTTGGACATCATTACAAAATGAAATCTCTCCATTCAGACACAAGATATTTATTTCTCCAATTATTTTAACATCCCTCAACCATATGTATAATTTTCTTCATTTCGTCCTTGGACACTTAACAGAATCCTCTCTAACAACATTGTTGTTTACACAAATGCCATTTTTATTATATTTTCTAACTGGGTATTAATAGCCAGCTTTTGATATTGCCTGTTTAATTTTAGATTAAAGATTGGTTGTGTGGATCTACTACTCAACCCAAGTATACTATTTATTCATTAATTCATTTAGACTTCCATATTTTTCATTATCAGATTTCTGTGTTATTTTAATTTGAGATACAATGCTTTTCAAACCTTAAGCACAACAGAAACAATTTGCTCTTTGAAAGAAACACATCTTAAGCCAAATCATTTACCCGAGGGTTATCTCGCACCTGGTACTGAATTGACCCTCCTGTATCTGTGCACTCCATCCACCTGCAAGGCCTTTCCCTCACTTCTCCATTTCAGTCTGCCAACAATCTGTCCATCCTTCAATTTCTATCTTTTCCAAAACTACTTTTCTGATAATCTTAACGTCATTTTAGTTTTTCCTTCACAGAAACCTCTTCCTACATTGACAACTCCAATGGCATTTTTTGTGTGCAAATCATTTGATGTGAACTGTTAGACTGTATATGAGTTGGAAGTGGGAACTATCATTTTGTCATCTTTACATCTTCTGCAGCATGTAGTGTTGCTTCTTCGTATGTTGTTAAAGAGCTCAATATATATGCTTTTATTCAATCGAATACATCAAGTCTGGAGCCTAGAATCTTAGCTAAGGGGTTTCATTTTCTATTCATTCCATTGCTGTGTATTAATCGTGGATGGACTAAAGTTTGATGGGCCATCCATCACTAATGGGGTCAACGGAACATGGGGGAATTGGCTTCTTATGTCCTTAGAAAAGATGCTATTTCATTTCTTCCTGACGAATAATACTGCCACTTTACCCTAAACATGCACCATCCCACAGCCCCACAGAAACAACAGAATTCTGAAAAAAAAACATAACTGATCTATAGAACTGGAGTTGTAATTGCTTTCTCTCTGGCTGTTAGAATGTCCTACTTCGGGAAAAAAAGTGTTCATTTTATTTTTATAATTTAATTTTATATTTCATAGGTACATAATGTTATTTTATATTACAGTTTTAACTAGTATGTACCTTGAAGTTCAATTATGAAACTTACAAAATCCATTTATATTAAAAGCTATAACAGGGTGTCATTTTTCACAAAGGCTCCTTATTAAATGACTTATTTACTGAAACGATTTTTTCTTCTTCCTTAGGGATGGAGAAGCTCAGCTATTTTTTCCATTAGCGCTGAGATTAACTTAAGATAAATTAAAGAGAAGTATTCTAATGAAAGAACAGACACACAAAATACTGACCTAGTCCTATGTCTAATATTTGAAATCCCTCTCCCTTTTCATCTGCACTTTTACTCAAAAACAGAAAAAAAGAATTTTTTTTTTTTTTTTTTTTTTTTTTTTTTTTTTTTTTTTTTTTTGAGACGGAGTCTCGCTCTGCCGCCCAGGCTGGAGTGCAGTGGCAGGATCTCGGCTTACTGCAAGCTCTGCCTCCCGGGTTCCCGCCATTTTTCTGCCTCAGCCTCAGGAGTAGATGGGACTACAGGCGCCCGCCACCTCGCCCGGCTAGTTTTTTTTGTATTTTTTAGTAGAGACGGGGTTTCAGCGTGTTAGCCAGGATGGTCTCGATCTCCTGACCTCGTGATCCGCCCGCCTCGGCCTCCCAAAGTGCTGGGATTACAGGCTTGAGCCACCGCGCCCGGCCAAAAAAAAGAATTTTTAATCTGAAATGATAGACACTTTGAAGTCCAGAAGAAACTAAATGCCTTTTACCACTCCCCGCTGCAATATTTCTACATTTGTAACAACCTAAATAAAAAAAATAGTGACACAAAACCAGTATACAAACTACTAGGCCTGGATTCAAGCAAATGTGACATGCAGTATTATAAACCCTGGATAATGTTAAAGCCTGTGTCTTCTTAATTAAAGAGTACAGTACCATTAGAAAAAAAAGTTTCTCTTATATCTAAAGAGTATTTCAAACTGGTTTTATTTATCCTAACCTTTTGTCACTTAAAACAGCATCCTGGCTAAGACACTGAAAAAAATAGGCATACATCTCTATGAAGGCACACACAGTGCCTGTAAAGCAATAGTCTTTATGGTGTGTGAATCTCAAGTCTCAGAAAGTAGTTCCTATTATACCATAGTATTATGGAACTTCTCTGCAAAAACCACAGCTCTCATATTGGTTGTACATCCACTGAGGTAGGCCTAAATGCTTGGGTACCACTGAGTTTTCTATTTGCCAATATGTTATATATATTCCAGTAATTCCCAGTTGTTGTACTGATATAACCTTTCTTCAGAAATTTTCATTTGATAATAGTGTGAAACATGCTAAACTATGCACTTTGAACTAATTAATAGCCTTATGATATTCAGGAAGGTTTGATAATCCTCTTGTCTCCATGGTCAATGTCTGTTCACTTTGTGGCTTCCTGCTTAACCAAACCCAAATGAAGTTAACAACATAAAATGCCATGAGAACATTTGTTTTATCAGAAGCCTTTCTTAACATAAGATTACTGTTCTTACTCATTTGTTCTTCTGTTCTATTAGATTGGCTTATGGATTTTTTTAAAATCTTACTGATTTTTAAAGAAAGAAATGTTTTTTTTGTGAACAACTTCAAGGAGGCTATTCAAACACAGTGTCTGTAACCATATCCTTAATGGCTTATGCTATTTTTCCTTTTTCTAACAAACATTTTCTCCATCTTCCCCTCCTCTTCCTTCTTCCTTTTTACAAAATGGAGGATAAGATTTAGGGAAGCTTTTAAAAAATACCTGATTTTGGTTTTAGAAAAGTTTTATTAAGCCTCCTTTCAATGCCAGGGAGCAAGGCATTGGTTGTTATCTATGAAAATAATAGTTGGACCACAAGTGTGTCATTTGTTGTCAATAATAATAATAATCAATTATTGAATCTGGTTGTGACAGACATCTTGGAGAGTAGTTTCAGTGCAATTTTTGAGTTTTTACAGGCTTCTAAAAGGATAAAGAGGAAGAAAAGCAAGTAGTTTGCCATTTGTTTATCAAGGACTTATGCCTTTTAATTCAAAGATAATTAATTAGACTTTGATTTATAAACAGATTGGAACCTCAAATTATTGTTGACTATTGCTGCTCTCAGACACATTTCAAACTATCAGCCACCTCATGCCTTGGCTCCCAAGTGACAATAAATCACATGAAAACAACTTCAAGGATAAGAAATATTTACCATTGGCCAGGATGAGAGACTTGGGATTTGTGAGCTTAAGATCCATAGTAAGTTCAGGAAGCAGCATATCTTAGCCTAACCTTGGTAACACCTGGATTTCAGTACCTCTGACTCCTAGCCAAGGAGGCTGCTGAATACGCAGCTTTTCTGTGACAAACTTTCTCTACATCAGAATAACAGTGCTCATTCATCCAGAAGGGAAATTATCCAAAGTTGTCACAAACATTTTCCAAGTGTCTTAAATGAACCAGAAAGCATTCAAGATAGTTTTACTCAAGTTAGTCCAATTTATTAGACATTAATTGAGCACTTACTGTATTCAAGGTAATATGTGTACTGCTTTTAGGAGAAGTAAATGAGTGGAACTGAAATGTTGCCATCAAAGGGGTCACAGTTAAATGGGAATCATGTTTTCTAAGCAATTACTGTGTGAGACATTGTTTTGTCTTTTGCATGTGTCAAATAATTTATTCTAACAATAGTCATATGACATCAGTACTATTGCAATTCTCATTTTATAGATGAGGGAACTGAGACATAGAGAGTCCAAGAAAATTGCAAAGGATATTAAAAAATTTAGATCCAGGATTCATGCCCAAGTTTATGGCTCCAGAATTAACATCACAGTCTGTTCTGTCTCTAGAGAAAGAATTACAATGGGATGATGTCTGTGTAGAAAATTTGAAAGGTACAGAGCAGCATATAAAAGGGAATAATAGCTTTAAACAAATTGGGAAAGGGGGTGTGGAATAGGTATTTAGTGAAAATAAATACATGGGAAGTTCAGAGAAAATTATGTTCAATTCAATAAACTCACCAGGTCTCTGTAATTTATACTAACTTTGTTGCTTTCTTACTGAAAAAAAAAAACATGCTTTGAAGGATTTAAGGTCACACAGCTCATATACAGCAGAATCAGGTTTCATATCCCAGACTTTGTGAATTCCACTCTTATGTGCTTCTTTTGGATTAAACTTTAACTTAATTATTACTCCCAAGAAAGGAACAATCTGAGGTAGCAAATATGAAAGGTAACATGGGAAATAAAAAGAAGAAGAGTATTAGAAGAAGTGATGTTGAAATTAAACAGCCATATGGAAACGAAGGACTTTTAGGATGACTGAGAATAAGATTCAACAACATAAAACTTAACTGTGTTCAATCAACCAACTGTAGTAACATAGAATTAGAAGAAGCAAGAGATGGGAAAACTGACTGAGTCTTGACATAGAAGGAACAGGAATTTCTAGTAAGTGAGAGAAAGCATATGAGTCTCTGAAGGAGGGAAGAAAATGTGCACACAAAAGTGAACAATGATTTCTTATCCGTGCAAGTTACCCACAGATGATAAGAAGAAATGCCCACACAAGAGGCTACAGAGGGAAGAGAGCGGGGTATTAGTTACTCATTGGGTCTTACGTCAAAAGATTTATTTATTGTAATTTAGATTGTCAGCAAGAAATAGTTTGATTTAACCTTTGGGAAGGGAATGTTATATGACAAATGTTAAAATAAATATATAAGGAAGCCACAAAATTGCTGGGAGGCATTTGCAGAGAAACTGTTAAACAGCCACAGGACAAAAATGGCATATTCAATTTAGGCACAGAATATAAAGAACATTGTGATATGTCTGCTGAAATGGCACTCTATTATTACAGACTGTCCAAAGGAAGTTTCAGATAGATTTGGGTCTACATAGAAAAATTCAGGTGTGAAGTAGAGTTGTACAGAAAACTTTTTTTTTTCTAGTGTCTGAAATGTGGTCTCAAAGGGAGGTGTAGAGTGGAGAGTAACAGTGCCCCACTGTTTGCAGTTAGAGGGGCAGACAAGTAGGAAGGTGATGGGTGGGGCTCTGCCCCCAAAGAACAAAAGTACAAGGGGACTGCTGAAGAAGGAAATGAGGCCAATTCAAATGTGAAATGAAATGTTTTAAAACTGCAGGGGACTACAGAGAAAAGGATAAAAATCAGCAAGAATTCTTCCCTCATACAAATGTTAGAAAAATTCTTATGTAGGAGGGGGAGAGAGGAAAATACAAATAGATACCTTACTCATGAGAAGAAAAGAGAAAAGTTGACTGCAAAATAATGAAAGACTATTTTGAACGTAATGTGATGCTAAAATATTATTGAGAATGGGAACACCCAAAGGTGATGGTGGTAATACAGTCTAGATGAGAAACCATGTCCCTTTTCCCAGACATTTGTTAGTTTCAGGTTTCAGAAAACAGACAAAGAATGCTGTTGTGAGATAATGTCTGAGATCTGAGCTCATTGGAAGGAGAGTCGTCTCTACCACAGACTCTTCTCAGTATGCTTTAGTATGACTTGGAGCTTCTTGTATTTGGTAAAGATTAGATGCTGTGCCTCCTCTGGGAATCAGATCAAAACACAGAGAACAGGGTCAGACCAGAGTCCTGAACTATAGCTTTCTCTATACCTGACCTTGAAGAAACGGAAACGCAAAGATCTTTTTTTAAAAAAATCAAACTAGAAAGCTAAGTCATCTGAAATACATAAGGAATTCACACTATACCACTAGCTATTATAAGTGAAATGGGAAGGAAATTGTGTCTCTGGCTAATGAAGATGCCTACGCAACTAATTATGAATTAATTTAAAAGTTTGCATAATGAAAAACATTTAATAAAAGTGAAGTTTTGGATATTATTTGATTAATGTGCGTAGCCAAAAGAGTCTTGATAAGTGTTATACAAACTAAGAAAAAATTTAGTTTAATTATTAAAAGTTTTAGTAATTTTGTAACAACACACTACCTTCCATTCCAAAGTAAAATATCTCCAAATCTCTAAAAGTTTCTTTGTTAAAAAAAAAAAAAAAGGTTTTACTGAGGAAAATATTTATTTGAATAAAAAATGACTCTCTCACTAAATTTGGTATCCAAATGTATTTGGGCTAAGCTTACATGTGTAGATGAAGTCTGGAGAATTATAGGATGAATGAAATGGACACCCTATCTGTTACTGTGGAGAGACTGGAAACCAGTTTTCCTCAGCAGGGAGTAGTGGTGTTCCCCTGCTCCACACCAGCAAAGCAAATGGTAGGAGACCGTTTCAGACTTCCTCTTTTCAGGCTAATTTTCAAATAAAATTAATATAAGCAGAGATCAGTGAAATTATTTATTATTTTCCCAATGAAGTCTTCCTGTAGGGAGTGTGTATTTAGGACCCATTATTTGTATAGAATGGTTTTTAATGCTACAACAGTTTCAATCAATAAGATATTTGTTTTGCCTCTGCAAAGTCAATAAGACAGTGTTGAGTTTTAAAGGATGTTACCAGCTGCTTGACCTTGGGTTAGTTATTTCACCTCTTTAATCCTCTGTTTCCTCCTCTGAGTTCCCACCATTCCAGCTGACTGTAGGTTGAACTTTTTATTGAATTCCTTCTGGGTGTCAGGCACTGTTATCCCACAGGACTGTTGTGAAGATTCGAGGAGCTGGCGCATAGTAGGGATTCAATAGGTAGCTACTGTTACCATGGATATTGTTATAGTTAAGCAATTGAGAGTTTCAGAGTAATGCAGACAATAAATGGAAAGTTGAGGAAAGAAGGCTTGCCAATTGCATAATGAAATATGGTTTGAATATTTAGGAATTGCCTGTAAGAATCAGAAGTGGGAATCTTAAAGTAACTGTGAAAAACTTTCAGAAATGAGAAATCCCCAATTTCCTTCATTTTATTCTGTCTTTGTCCTATCACCACCACTATCCTGGAGGGGAGAGGAAGCAACAACAACCAAACGCAAACAAGTTTGGACATAAGACACTGTTAGCCTCGTTTCAGATGAACATTCACTTTAGGAAAGTCATGTGAGCCTGCACAGCTTGGCATGATAATTAATTAGAAAATGAGAGAGGCTACGGTGGATGTCAGCTCACTTACTAGGAGTCTTCCAGCCAGTCTCCACAAATCCCCAAATCTGTCATGACCCTGTCATGCTCCCCAGATAGATGTTTGCTTACAGAAAACCAAACAGCTGATAAGGGAAGATCAATAGAATCTGGTTTTATGTTCCCTAGGGTCAACCCAGAGTGAGATATAAGAAGGAAACGTGATTTCCTTAGGATTTCAGCTATGATCATTTAAACATTTTCTATTTAGCAGGATTCTAAACATACAGCCCTAAGTAACTGACCCACAGTTTGTCACACATGTGCCATAGCATGCAGGTGTGTAATGAGATTTCACTGATGCGCTGCCAAATATGAATGACCAGGTGGAATATTGGGATGAACTCTTCATGCAACATTATTTGAACTGTGCTATGAATTAAGAAAAGGAAATAGCAAGAAATATAGCATAACTTAAAGGTGTTACCTGATAAATTTCGAGCTTTCTCAGTATACAGATCACTCTCTGGGCAATAAATAATGCTGAAGGACAATTAAATAATTAGGGTGAAAACTGGATGCATTTGTAAACTCCAGGGGATACTGAGGTACTTTGTGGCTTTTAATCAAGGGTGTCTCCAAATATTCTATTAAGAAAATGTGTCAAAAACAGGAAAATAAGTGAGAATCTATTTGGTAGAAATTCTGATAACAACGTAGACATATGGAAAGACTTGAGATACAGCCAGAAATCATTCTGCTTATAAAACACAATAAGACGATCTTATTGTTTTAGTATCTTCCCGTCTAAAACTATCCTAGGTCGTCTCTCCACGCTTAATTATTTCCTTTGCTGTGCAGAACCTGTTTAGTTTGATGTGATTCTGTTTGTCTATTTTTGCTTATGTTGCCTGTGTTTTGGGGGTCAAATCCAAAAAAATCATTGTCCAAATCAATGTCATGTAGTTTTCCCTGTTTTCCTCTGACAGTTTTGCAGTTTCTGGTTTTACATGTAAGTCTTTATAATCCATTTCGCGTTGGTTTTTGTATATAGTATGAGATATTTCATTCTTCTGCATGCAGCTGTATCCAGTTTTACCAACACCATTTATTGAAATGACTGTTTTTTCTCATTATGTATTCTTGGCAGCTTTGTTGAAAATCAATTGACCATACATGCATGGGTTCACTTCTGGACTATCTGTTCTGTTCCATTCGTTGATTTCTTTTTCTTTCTTTTTTCCTTCCTTCCTTCCTTCCTTCCTTCCTTCCTTCCTTCCTTCCTTCCTTCCTTCCTTCCTTCCTTCCTCCCTCCCTCCCTCCCTCCTCTCTCTCTCTCTCTCTTTCTTTCTTTCTTTCTTTTTTCTTTCTTTCTTTCTTTCTTTCTTTTTTCTTTCTTTTTCTTTCTTTCTTTCCTTCTTTCTTTTCTTTCTTTCCTTTTCTTTGCCAGTACCGTGCTGTTTAATTATCACAGATTTGTAGTATAATTTAAAATCGGGTAGTGTGATACTTGCACTTTGTTCTTTTTGTACAATATTGCCTTGGTTATTTGGGGTTCTTTGTGTTTCCATATTAACTTTAGGATCGTTTTTTTACTCCTATGAAAAATGACAATAAATTTTGATAAGAAGGGTATTGAATCTGTAAATTGCTTTGGATAGTATAGACATTTTAACAATATTAATCATTTAAACCCATGAATGTGGGATATCTCTACTTCTGTTTTCCTCAATTCTTTTTGTGAAGGTTTTATAGTTTTCAGTGTATAGGTCTTTCACCTTTTTTATTAAATTTATTCCTAAGTCTTTTCTTATAGCTATTGTAATTGGGATTTTTCCCTTGATTTCTCTTTTGGATAGTTCATTGAAAAAACTTATTCATTGGCTAGTTCCTTTTAGGATAGTTTATTTTATACATATATTTGTATATAAATACTACATATTTTTGTGTGTTGATATTATATCCTGCAACTTTACTATATTTGTTTATTGGTTCTAACAGAGTCTTTACTCCAAAGACCTTATTATTGAAACTGCAGACATGTAATATACTAACACCCGAGCCCTCTTAATTAACTCATTGCCACCTCCCTGAAAGCTGTCTACAGTACTAGAATTATTTTCTTTGCATTCTTTGGACAACCTAGGTTCACAATCCTATTCATCATCAATGAAAATCATCCCCCTTCTAATCAATTCAATTAAATGGTTGGCAGTCAGTAATATTCCTGCCAGATCTCTCATCTCCAGCAGCATTACTCCCATGTCTATCCCCCAGATATGCCTTTACACCTAAAATTCATAGCTCTTGTCATAACTCATCTAGAATTTACAGAGGCAGTAGAACTTAACCTTATAACAAATAATCTCAAATTTGAATCCCCCTCACATGCACATAAAGTAAGAATGCCAGCAATGGACTGATAATTACAAACTTCCACTGTGACAAATAATTTTCTGTTTTGTTTGTTGTGCGGTAACAGAAATAAGCCAAGCATCAAAAGACAAATACTGCATGTTCTCGCATGTGGAGAGAGTAGAATAGTGATTATGCAGGCTGTGGGCTGGGAAAAAGGGCAGATGATGATCACATGATGGTCACAAGGTACAAAATCTCAGACAGGAGGAATTTTTTTTTTCATCTCTATTACAAACATGGTAAATATAATAGAGTATTGTACATTCCAGATTTTCTAAGAGAGTAAATTTCAAATGCTCTCACCACAAACTAATGTTAAGTATTTGAGGTGATGAATATGTTAACTAGTTTTATTTAATTATTCCACGTTGTATTAATAATTCATAACACCACTTTGTGCCTTATAAATTTACATAATTATATATTATCTATTTATAATTAAAAACCAAAACCATCATAGAATTTTACTTTATTTATACAGATAACCTTCAAAAAATGTGCAGAGTAGATTTTATGATCTTTATTTTACAGAATAGGAAACTTCAGCTTATATGAAGTAAGT
Organism: Macaca thibetana thibetana; assembly: GCF_024542745.1. NCBI lineage: Eukaryota > Metazoa > Chordata > Mammalia > Primates > Cercopithecidae > Macaca > Macaca thibetana. The sequence continues at coordinate 86,949,298 of NC_065582.1, read as the reverse complement.
TGCTCAAAGCCATACAGTCAATATGTTGCGTAGTTGAAATGTAAACATGACTGAGTCCAGAGCTTCCTTCCTGAGCCCCTAAATTCTACAGCCTTAGTCAATAAACTTTCTTGCCTGAGGTATTTTTATAGGAATAGAAGATCAGTAAATAAACTATTTTATGATGTAGAAATTCCAGGAAATGCTAAATTTTCCTCTAATGGTGGAAAATAGTCATTTTGCATTAGTTTCATAAGTTTTTGAGTTCCCTGGCTCTTTTTCACATTATGAAAAAATCCCCAGTCACATATCATATAGCTCATTTCGGGGTTGTTAATGTTATGAAATATTACTGAGTTTTATAAGTGGAAACAAAAGTAATATTATCTTTTGCATATAAAACATTTCTACATAGTCTATGAAACAGAAAAGACAATCATATCATAGTTGGTCCTTTTTTTAAATGGCAAAATTGAGTCAGAGGGCTTATTGACTTCTCTAATCCTAACTAGCTACTCAATTTAAGACCAATGCTCTGTTCAAAGGGGATATTCCAATTATTATTAATCACTTAACACTGAAAGGTTTTAACAACATAGCTTTTTACCTGGTATTAATTATTATTATTATCGTGTTAATTGAACCCAGTACCTGGCATAGGGTGGGTGTTCAATAAATACTTATTGTCTCATGGAGAGAAAGAATGTATTATTAAATGAATTTAAATAATAAATATTCCTATTTAGAAATATTTAAATACTTTCTCTGCTTCTTTTCCATGTCATAATCCTGTTTTATGTCAAAAAGCATAACTGAGTGGGGACAATTGAACTGAAACATCTATTTGTTTACTTTTCTATTCTTCAGTTATGGAGGCAGCATTTAGCTATTAGCCCCTTTCACTCCTTTTACTTTAAACATTCCCGTCTCAAAATCATAAACACGTTTCTAAACAACCTGCCTAATAGTATAAAATTTCTACCACACTGGATGAAAAGCAGAGAGATGAGTTGGAATGTTCATAATACCTCCTCCTTTTCATCAATGTAGTCACTAGAGCAGTGAAAGTTTATCTCATGTCATCACTAGCTTCTTAGATTGAATGTAAGATTGCCAGCAATGGACTGATAATAACAAACTTCCACTGTGACAAATAATTCCATGGTCTCCAGTACTTTGTTGTGCAGCAACAGATGTTTGCCAATAATGTTATATGGCCCTAAATCTGATACACTTTAAACTGTAGCTCTTGCGTTATGTCTTGTTGAGATTCTACTCTACTCTTGGTGATATTGACTTTTTCATTATGAAAGTTTCATCTTGAGAACATAGCTCTGTACCTGAGGTCAGGAGTTCGAGACCAGCCTGGCCAACATGGTGAAACCCCATCTTTATTAAAAATACAAAAGAAAAAAAATAGCTGGGCATGGTGGCAGGTACTTGTAATCCCATCTACTCGGGAGGCTGAGGCAGGAAAATCGCTTGAACCTGGGTAGCGGAGGTTGCAGTGAGCCAAGATGGTGCCATTGCACTGCAGCCTGGGCAACAAGAGTGAAACTCTGTCCCAAAATAAATAAATAAATAGATAAATAAATAAATAAACGGAAACATTTAGGTGCAGTGTGCTCATTGTAACCCACAAGCCAAAATGATAAACATGGCTTCCCAATTGCTTAACAAAAGAGAGAGAGAGACTGGGGGGAAAAATCTGCTTTATTCTAAAGCCATTTTCAGAGATGTCAGTGGAAAAATTCTCCAAAATCCTTAGAAGGAAGAACCGACTTCACAAGTAGTTTCTTCTATAATAGGAGAGTTCATCTAAGCTTGTTTTAAATAAATTATATAAATATATTTGGAGATAACATTTAGATTGTCATTAAACATGTTTAGCTAAGTATTTTTCCCTTTTATTCACACTGAGAGCAATGATATAAATTATTTAACTTCATCAGATCCCCAATTAAAGATGAGTTGTTCATGTAAGTCTAGATTATCTAAATTATGCCCATCATAAAGGCTTACTACTTTTTTATATTTCCTCTGGTCTTGAAGCCATTACAGTTCATTAGAGAGATTGTAGAATATGGTGGTTAGAGCATGGGATGTGCAGGCAGACTGCTTTGGTTCAAGCCTTTGCTCTGTCTCTTACTAGTTATTTGTCCAGAGACAGTTCTCTCTGTGTCCATTTCCTCATCTGTAAAATGGCAGTGCTAATAATAAAGTCACCACCTGCATAAGATTATTGCAAAGACTAAATGAGTTAATGTATTAAAAGTGGTTTTATTAGTGGCTAGCAATAACACTCAATGTTAGCTGGAATTATTATCATTTGTTTTATTTGCTGGATTTTCTGATAAACTGAAATATTTTTGAGGGCTGTTTCTGCTTTTTATCCTTAGTAATGGGCACAGATCAAGGATGTGGCAAATGATCAATCACTCTTTATTAAATGAACAAATAAATGAATATTCATGTTGTTATAATGAGAATGGAGCCAGTGATTGATTATAACCACTAACAATGTTTAATAACTTCTATCCTTTCTCTCTGCGAATTTCTGCATTCAGATATGCTATTCTTTCTTTCAGACTCTCTTTTCATAAGGTCTTTTCTCAAAGACCTTTTTGTACAACATATCCTCCCCAAACCAGGGGAAGAACCTGATTAGAAATTAATTCATTCAGTAAATAATTTTCAGCACCTTGTATGTGTATAAACTAGCACTGAAAGACATTTAAAGAAACATCTCAGGTTTTCAGTTTGTCCAAAGATCTAAAGTTCCTGCGGTCATAAGCAGTGAATTAGAGATATTGCTCTTTGTTGCCTCTTTTCAGTATTCTAAATACAACTTGGCTGTCTCGGGATCTATACTTCAATGCCACAGGGAAAATCAATAGTAATAACAGAAGACGCTGAGAGTAGGGGTAAGGTTTCTGCGTTTTCTAAACTAATCTTCCAAGTCTAAGACTTTCCTGTGAACTGGGAAAATATTGAACTATCCAGGATTCTGATTAATTCTGGCAAAGAATACATAAAAATGATACACAAGAAGATGGCTGAAGAGATTTTGTTTGAGTTATTTTAATGGCATATTTAGTTCAGTGAGTACATGTAGAATTGGCATCCTGACATTTTCTTTAGTTTTCTAGCCAGAGTAAAGTATTGATTTGACAATTTTCTGCTTTGAGCATTAATATATCTAAATGGAAATTTTGGATAATAAAGAGTCCAGGTTTGCTCCCTTTACATGCCAGATAAACATCATATTTTAATTTGCAATTATAAATTTCATTTGATTATCACTAGAATGCCATATGCTTCCTATGAATATCATAAAATTTATCTGAGTTTACTCAATTCTATAACTGCTGCTTCTGAAAATCTTATTCTTTAGAGCAACAGTGTTATGAAAATAAATCATCTGCAAACTTAGTCAAAGCAGGCATTTCATATGGGCAACTTGTAAAAGATTTAAAAGTATCAGAGATTGTGTATGCAACCTGAATCTTACTTATTGGAATATTCAGGTAGGATTGTTTTACAGGATGCAGTACTCAATTTATTTCTATTATAACAAAAGTAATAATATGAATCAGCAAATATTATGAATTAGAAAGTAAAATTACTTTAGTGTTGTGAAAATCATCCAGATTTTGTGCATTTAATTAAGTCTGATGCATGTAGTCAGGGATGAAGAAAGTCCCTGAATTCCAAGAAATGCTGTTTCAGTCAGGATAGGCTAGCCGCAATAAGAGAAAACACAGAATTCTCAGTGGCTAAAAATGACACTCATTTACACTGCACATTGAATGCAGTTCAGCTTGGTACCTCTGCTCATCATAATCACTAAGGACCCAGCCTGGCAGACTACATCATTACTCATATTTCCATGCTTCTTGCAGCAGAAGGAAGGGAATGTGGTGAATCACGCAATGGTTCTTAAAGCTTCCTGACAAAGCCAGGCACATGGCCAGGCCTAACTCAAGGAGGAGAGAGAAGTGTAGTCCAACTTTATAATGTGCCCAAAAGAGGAGCATCAAAATATTTTAAACAGCCCTAATGACACAGATTAGCGCAAAAATTGTTCCTGTCACTGTGGTCATTAAATGAGACTATTTGTATCCTTTTCATCATAAACGGTGTTGTTATTTATTAAATCAAGATACGACTGTGATATGGCCCATTCTTGCACTTTATTGGCTATTAACTTAATTGGAGCATCAGGATGGCAATTCTTTTTTTTTTTTTTTTAATTTATTTATTATTATTATACTTTAAGTTGTAGGGTACATGTGCATAACGTGCAGGTTTGTTACATATGTATACTTGTGCCATGTTGGTGTGCTGCACCCATCAACTCGTCATTTACATCAGGTATAACTCCCAATGCAATCCCTCCACCCTCCCCCCTCCCCATGATAGGCCCCGGTGTGTGATGTTCCCCTTCCTGAGTCCAAGTGATCTCATTGTTCAGTTCCCACCTATGAGTGAGAACATGCGGTGTTTGGTTTTCTGTTCTTGTGATAGTTTGCTAAGAATGATGGTTTCCAGCTGCATCCATGTCCCTACAAAGGACACAAACTCATCCTTTTTGATGGCTGCATAGTATTCCATGGTGTATATGTGCCACATTTTCTTAATCCAATCTGTCACTGATGGACATTTGGGTTGATTCCAAGTCTTTGCTATTGTGAATAGTGCCGCAATAAACATACGTGTGCATGTGTCTTTATAGCAGCATAATTTATAATCCTTTGGGTATATACCCAGTAATGGGATGGCTGGGTCATATGGTACATCTAGTTCTAGACCCTTGAGGAATCGCCATACTGTTTTCCATAATGGTTGAACTAGTTTACGATCCCACCAACAGTGTAAAAGCGTTCCCATTTCTCCACATCCTCTCCAGCACCTGCTGTTTCCTGACTTTTTAATGATCGCCATTCTAACTGGTGTGAGATGGTATCTCACTGTGGTTTTGATTTGCATTTCTCTGATGGCCAGTGATGATGAGCATTTTTTCATGTGTCTGTTGGCTGTATGAATGTCTTCTTTTGAGAAATGTCTGTTCATATCCTTTGCCCACTTTTGGATGGGGTTGTTTGTTTTTTTCTTGTAAATTTGTTTGAGTTCTTTGTAGGTTCTGGATATTAGCCCTTTGTCAGATGAGTAGATTGCAAAAATTTTCTCCCATTCTGTAGGTTGCCTGTTCACTCTGATGGTAGTTTCTTTTGCTGTGCAGAAGCTCTTTAGTTTAATTAGATCCCATTTGTCAATTTTGGCTTTTGCTGCTGTTGCTTTTGGTGTTTTAGACATGAAGTCTTTGCCCATGCCTATGTCCTGAATGGTACTACCTAGGTTTTCCTCTAGGATTTTTATGGTATTAGGTCTAACATTTAAGTCTCTAATCCATCTTGAATTAATTTTCGTATAAGGAGTAAGGAAAGGATCCATTTTCAGCTTTCTACTTATGGCTAGCCAATTTTCCCAGCACCATTTATTAAATAGGGAATCCTTTCCCCATTTCTTGTTTCTCTCAGGTTTGTCAAAGATCAGATGGCTGTAGATGTGTGGTATTATTTCTGAGGACTCTGTTCTGTTCCATTGGTCTATATCTCTGTTTTGGTACCAGTACCATGCTGTTTTGGTTACTGTAGCCTTGTAGTATAGTTTGAAGTCAGGTAGCGTGATGCCTCCAGCTTTGTTCTTTTGACTTAGGATTGTCTTGGAGATGCGGGCTCTTTTTTGGTTCCATATGAACTTTAAAGCAGTTTTTTCCAATTCTGTGAAGAAACTCATTGGTAGCTTGATGGGGATGGCATTGAATCTATAAATTACCTTGGGCAGTATGGCCATTTTCACGATATTGATTCTTCCTATCCATGAGCATGGTATGTTCTTCCATTTGTTTGTGTCCTCTTTTATTTCACTGAGCAGTGGTTTGTAGTTCTCCTTGTAGAGGTCCTTTACATCCCTTGTAAGTTGGATTCCTAGGTATTTTATTCTCTTTGAAGCAATTGTGAATGGAAGTTCATTCCTGATTAGGCTCTTTGTTTGTCTGGAACTGGTGTATAAGAATGCTTGTGATTTTTGCACATTAATTTTGTATCCTGAGACTTTGCTGAAGTTGCTTATCAGCTTAAGGAGATTTTGGGCTGAGACAATGGGGTTTTCTAAATATACAATCATGTCATCTGCAAACAGGGACAGTTTGACTTCTTCTTTTCCTAACTGAATACCCTTGATTTCTTTCTCTTGCCTAATTGCCCTAGCCAGAACTTCCAACACTATGTTGAATAGGAGTGGTGAGAGAGGGCATCCCTGTCTTGTGCCAGTTTTCAAAGGGAATTTTTCCAGTTTTTGCCCATTCAGTATGATATTGGCTGTGGGTTTGTCATAAATAGCTCTTATTATTTTGAGGTACGTTCCATCAATACCGAATTTATTGAGCGTTTTTAGCATGAAGGGCTGTTGAATTTTGTCAAAAGCCTTTTCTTCATCTATTGAGATAATCATGTGGTTCTTGTCTTTGGTTCTGTTTATATGCTGGATTATGTTTATTGATTTGCGAATGTTGAACCAGCCTTGCATCCCAGGGATGAAGCCCACTTGATCATGATGGATAAGCTTTTTGATGTGTTGCTGAATCCGGTTTGCCAGTATTTTATTGAGGATTTTTGCATCGATGTTCATCAGGGATATTGGTCTAAAATTCTCTTTTTTAGTTGTGTCTCTGCCAGGCTTTGGTATCAGGATGATGTTGGCCTCATAAAATGAGTTAGGGAGGATTCCCTCTTTTTCTATTGATTGGAATAGTTTCAGAAGGAATGGTACCAACTCCTCCTTGTACCTCTGGTAGAATTCAGCTGTGAATCCATCTGGTCCTGGACTTTTTTTGGTTGGTAGGCTATTAATTATTGCGTCAATTTCAGAGCCTGCTATTGGTCTATTCAGGGATTCAACTTCTTCCTGGTTTAGTCTTGGAAGAGTGTAAGTGTCCAGGAAATTATCCATTTCTTCTAGATTTTCCAGTTTATTTGCGTAGAGGTGTTTATAGTATTCTCTGATGGTAGTTTGTATTTCTGTGGGGTCGGTGGTGATATCCCCTTTATCATTTTTAATTGCGTCGATTTGATTCTTCTCTCTTTTCTTCTTTATTAGTCTGGCTAGTGGTCTGTCAATTTTGTTGATCTTTTCAAAAAACCAACTCCTGGATTCATTGATTTTTTGGAGGGTTTTGTATCTCTATCTCCTTCAGTTCTGCTCTGATCTTAGTTATTTCTTGCCTTCTGCTAGCTTTCGAATGTGTTTACTCTTGCTTCTCTAGTTCTTTTAATTGCGATGTTAGAGTGTCAATTTTAGATCTTTCCTGCTTTCTCTTGTGGGCATTTAGTGCTATAAATTTCCCTCTACACACTGCTTTAAATGTGTCCCAGAGATTCTGGTATGTTGTATCTTTGTTCTCATTGGTTTCAAAGAACATCTTTATTTCTGCCTTCATTTCGTTATGTACCCAGTAGTCATTCAGGAGCAGGTTGTTCAGTTTCCATGTAGTTGAGCGGTTTTGATTGAGTTTCTTAGTCCTGAGTTCTAGTTTGATTGCACTGTGGTCTGAGAGACAGTTTGTTATAATTTCTGTTCTTGTACATTTGCTGAGGAGTGCTTTACTTCCAATTACGTGGTCGATTTTGGAGTAAGTACGATGTGGTGCTGAGAAGAATGTATATTCTGTTGATTTGGGGTGGAGAGTTCTATAGATGTCTATTTGGTCTGCTTGCTGCAGAGATGAGTTCAATTCCTGGATATCCTTGTTAACTTTCTGTCTCGTTGATCTGTCTAATGTTGACAGTGGAGTGTTGAAGTCTCCCATTATTATCGTATGGGAGTCTAAGTCTCTTTGTAAGTCTCTAAGGACTTGCTTTATGAATCTGGGTGCTCCTGTATTGGGTGCATATATATTTAGGATAGTTAGCTCTTCCTGTTGAATTGATCCCTTTACCATTATGTAATGGCCTTCTTTGTCTCTTTTGATCTTTGATGGTTTAAAGTCTGTTTTATCAGAGACTAGTATTGCAACCCCCGCTTTTTTTTGTTCCCCATTTGCTTGGTAAATCTTCCTCCATCCCTTTATTTTGAGCCTATGTATGTCTCTGCGTGTGACATGGGTCTCCTGAATACAGCAGACTGATGGGTCTTGACTCTTGATCCAGTTTGCCAGTCTGTGTCTTTTAATTGGAGCATTTAGTCCATTTACATTTAAGGTTAAGATTGTTATGTGTGAACTTGATCCTGCCATTATGATCTTAACTGGTTATTTTGCTCATTAGTTGATGCAGTTTCTTCCTAGCCTCGATGGTCTTTACATTTTGGCATGTTTTTGCAATGGCTGGTACCGGTTGTTCCTTTCCATGTTTAGTGCTTCCTTCAGGGTCTCTTGTAAGGCAGGCCTAGTGGTGACAAAATCTCTAAGCATTTGCTTATCTGTAAAGGATTTTATTTCTCCTTCACTTATGAAACTTAGTTTGGCTGGATATGAAATTCTGGGTTTAAAATTCTTTTCTATAAGAATGTTGAATATTGGCCCCCACTCTCTTCTGGCTTGGAGAGTTTCTGCCGAGAGATCTGCTGTTAGTCTGATGGGCTTCCCTTTGTGGGTAACCCGACCTTTCTCTCTGGCTGCCCTTAAGATTTTTTCCTTCATTTCAACTTTGGTGAATCTGGCAATTATGTGTCTTGGAGTTGCTCTTCTCGAGGAGTATCTTTGTGGCGTTCTCTGTATTTCCTGGATTTGAATGTTGGCCTGCCCTACTAGGTTGGGGAAGTTCTCCTGGATGATATCCTGAAGAGTGTTTTCCAACTTGGTTCCATTTTCCCCCTCACTTTCAGGCACCCCAATCAGACGTAGATTTGGTCTTTTTACATAATCCCATACTTCTTGCAGGCTTTGTTCATTTCTTTTTCTTCTTTTTTCTTTTGGTTTCTGTTCTCGCTTCATTTCATTCATTTGATCCTCAATCACTGATACTCTTTCTTCCAGTTGATCGAGTCGGTTATGGAAGCTTGTGCGTTTGTCACGTATTTCTGGTGTCATGGTTTTCATCTCTTTCATTTCGTTTATGACCTTCTCTGCATTAATTACTCTAGCCATCAATTCTTCCACTTTTTTTTCAAGATTTTTAGTTTCTTTGCGCTGGGTACATAATTCCTCCTTTAGCTCTGAGAAATTTGATGGACTGAAGCCTTCTTCTCTCATCTCGTCAAAGTCATTCTCCGTCCAGCTTTGATCCATTGCTGGCAATGAGCTGCGCTCCTTTGCCGGGGGAGATGCACTCTTATTTTTTGAATTTCCAGCTTTTCTGCCCTGCTTTTTCCCCATCTTTGTGGTTTTATCTGCCTCTGGTCTTTGATGATGGTGATGTACTGATGGGGTTTTGGTGTAGGTGTCCTTCCTGTTTGATAGTTTTCCTTCTAACAGTCAGGACCCTCAGCTGTAGGTCTGTTGGATATTGCTTGAGGTCCACTCCAGACCCTGTTTGCCTGGGTATCAGCAGCAGAGGCTGCAGAAGATAGAATATTTCTGAACAGCGAGTGTACCTGTCTGATTCTTGCTTTGGAAGCTTCCTCTCAGGGGTGTACTCCACCCTGTGAGGTGTGGGGTGTCAGACTCCCCTAGTGGGGGATGTCTCCCAGTTAGGCTACTCAGGGGTCAGGGACCCACTTGAGCAGGGAGTCTGTCCCTTCTCAGATCTCAACCTCCGTGTTGGGAGATCCACTGCTCTCTTCAAAGCTGTCAGACAGAGTCGTTTGTGTCTGCAGAGGCTTCTGCTGTGTTTGTTATTGTTCACTGTGCCCTGTCCCCAGAGGTGGAGTCTACAGAGACAGGCAGATTTCCTTGAGCTGCTGTGAGCTCCACCCAGTTCGAGCTTCCCAGAGGCTTTGTTTACCTACTTAAGCCTCAGCAATGGCGGGCGCCCCTCCCACAGCCTCGCTGCTGCCTTGCTGGTAGATCACAGACTGCTGTGCTAGCAATGAGGGAGGCTCCGTGGGCGTGGGACCCTCCCGGCCAGGTGTGGGATATGATCTCCTGGTGTGCCTGTTTGCTTAAAGCGCAGTATTGGGGTGGGAGTTACCCGATTTTCCAGGTGTTGTATGTCTCAGTTCCCCTGGCTAGGAAAAGGGATTCCCTTCCCCCTTGCGCTTCCCAGGTGAGGCAATGCCTGGCCCTGCTTCAGCTCTCGCTGGTCGGGCTGCAGCAGCTGACCAGCACCGATAGTCCGGCACTCCCCAGTGAGATGAACCCAGTACCTCAGTTGAAAATGCAGAAATCACCAGTCTTTTGTGTCGTTCGCGCTGGGAGTTGGAGACTGGAGCTGTTCCTATTCGGCCATCTTCGGCAATTCTTAAGAATACAATTATTTCCAGACAAATGTAGTATCTGAGTTCTTCTAATTTCTTTCTTTCATGTATTTTCTGACCTTATATCAATAAGATCACACGAATTACCATCCTGAGTGAGACCCATGGTCATTCCAGCTAAAAATCCCATCTTTAACAAAGTTGAGTCACTTATATTATTTCTCCATGGTTCTTAAGGAATAAATGATAGAACTATTATAAGAATTCCTGTTTTAAAAATACCCGATTCCATTTAGTGTGCATGAAGGTGTATTCTCACCAAAAATCAAATATTTCTTTCTCAAATTTCCACAAATCCCAATGTCCCAATGACAATTAGTATTAAATGTTTTAAAATTTAGGTTTATTTTTTTCTTTTTTTTTTTTTTTGAGACGGAGTCTCGCCTGTCTCCTAAGCTGGAGTGCAGTGGCCTGATCTTGACTCACTGCAACCTCTGCCTCCCAGGTTCAAGCAATTCTCCTGCCTCAGTCTTCTGTGTAGCTGTAATTATTTTCCAAAACATTTTTGAAAGTAATAATAAAATGTAGGTACTTAAAAAAAAAAGTAAAACAATTAAACTCTAATGATTTCATTTACTTTATTTTGTAATTCTAGATCAGAAAATGATGAACTTTATTTTTAGAATCACAGTATCTTAAAGCAGTTCTTCAAAGACCATACAACTCAACCTGATCATTTTATAAATGGGGAAACTGAAACCTGAGAAATATACTAATAAACAGATAGACTAAATTCTTGTCTTTATAATATTAAATTCTATAGAGGGAGATATTAAACAATGTAATTACAATAATATATATGATGTACCTGGAAGGTAGTAAGTACTCAATAAATATAAGTTGCTATTATTATGGTTATCTTTTGAAGGTAATCCCCTATTCCAACTTTTCTCCCAATATTTAATTACCAGGCATTCTTAATATATACATTTAGCTCTTGATCAAATAGTTCCAGATCTATAGAGCTTTTCAAGACACTTAGAAAACTTTATTGTTGTGTTTCTGAAATATGTTGGGAAAACTTAGATATCAGTGACCATAATTTGTCATAGTTTCTTTCTATTAAAAAAAAAATTGTGGCTTGACCACAATAATAGTTTTCATTAATTTTCTTATTTAATGCCACAGATTTTCACCTAAAATAGCTTTCCCATTGAAATGCAGACTTAAATACTTTATATTCCTTAGAAACACCAAATTTATGTCACATGTAAGTAACATCACCAAATTTTAAAAATTAAGATACTGTGACTTTTGTTTTTATCCGTGTAATGATACATCCTTTAATATTTAGCTTTCCTACTTATATTTAAAATTGGTAGATGTCATTTGCCAAAGAGGCTGGCTGATAATTAGATTTGGAATAAGACATGCCTTTTGTCTCTTATTATCTTTATTATAAATTGTTAAAGAGTATAGGACATGCATAAAGAAGCAGTAATGCAAATGTTAGGCACTATCCATTTTATAAAATAAAAATCCAATATACTTGTGAAATATAGGATGAGAATAAATAAATTTAAGGTAATGTTTGCAAGATAATACCTGATGTAATATTCTATTCTCTGAAAAGAATGGTAGCATTGTTATATTTCACTGCAGCAAAGGCTTTCTTAAGAAAAAAAAAAAAAAAAAGACTGCCTCTGGTAGTGTTTAAAATTGTATAACGTTAGTTTTTGACCATAAAAAATTAATTTGTATAAATGATTCCAGTGGAAACCAATAAAGCTGTGAATATAATCCAGAAAGAGAAAGAACAGTAAACAACGTGTTATTTTTCTGAGTAGAAAAACTCCCTGGTTCTTACTGAAATGTTGCAAATGATTCACAATACTATTAAATGTTTCCTTTCATTGAGTCAATATTCAACATTTTTTTGAGAATAAGTTGTTTTCAGAAAGACATATAAACTGAGAGAAAATCATAAAGGCTTAACAAATTGTATGAAATTTGCTGTTTTACTTAGATCACTAAAACAAAATCTCAACTATGTATATCTCTCTATATGTATGATTTTGATTCTCACATTCTTAAAAACTACTAACATATATTTACATATGTGTATATGTAAGAAATATAGATTTATGTGAGTATATAAATAAATATGTATATTTTGATAGGGACTGCCAAGTTGCCCTCCTAGGTGGTGAACCAATTCACAGCTCTACAAATTAATGAAGAATAGTGCCCAGTTTTTTGGCTATGAATTGTCAAACATAGAATTTTGCCATTTTTTTTTATAGAAGTAAAGTGGTGTCTGACTTCTCTTAGTATTAGTGAGAAGAAACATCTTTTCCTATTTTTTCAAACTATTTGTATTACTTTTTCTATAAACACTCGATATTCCTTGCCCAATTTTGTGGTTGTTTTCTTGACTTGTTAGTCCTTCTTCATTTTGAAAAATCCACTAGATTTTAGGGAGATTACCAGTTTATAAGTGGCAAAAGCTTTTTTCTTATTTTTCTTTTGAGTTTGACTGCATTGTTTTTTCCTGTGAAGAAATTTGTCATTTTTGTGTTGCCAAGTTCATTAACCATTTCTTGTGGTTTATAGATTTTTGTGTCAATGTTAGAAAATTACTCAAGAGACTGTAAAGAATTCTGCTAGGTTTTTCATAATTTTGTTTTCATTTTTAACATTTAAATCATTTATCCATTTTGAATTTATCTTGGTTGAGTAAGTGAGGATTGGATTTTATTTTTTTCCTGAGTATCATTTGTCCCAACAATTGCTAGTTTTATTTTTTCCCAGTGATTTTCTGTGTCATTATTTTTACATAATAAAATGCCATATGTATTTGAGTTAATTTTCTTTACTTTCTCTTGTTCTGTTCTGTTGTTCTCTTTTTCTGTTCATGAATGAGTCATGATAGTGTGTTTTAATCTGGTAAGGCTGCTCCCCTCCTCCCATTGCTCTTCTTTTTCAGAACTTTTTTGGATATTCTTATTTATATTTTCTTGACATTCAAACTTTAGAAAAACCTTGTGTATTTATGAAAAGTAAAATATTACTGGGATTGCTTTTATTAATAAATTAAATTGAAACAGTTTATGTCCTTGTAATGTTGATTCTTCCTCTCCAAAAACACAGTATGTCATCCCAATTATCTTCATCTTCTTTCATGTTTGTAAAGACAGTTTTACATTCTCCTTTCTTTTTTCTTTCTTTGCACATTTTTGTTAAGTTTATTGCTCTGCATTTGATTATTTGTTGCTATCATGAATTGGTCTTCATCAGTATCTTATAACAGATTATTGTTTACATGTAATTAAGGCTATTAATTTATGTGTGTTGATACTGGCATCTTACTAAATAACTTTGATGGTTGCATTATATTTGCACTTGATTTCCATGAGCTTCCCAAGCATATGAGACATCATCTGCAAATATAGTGATAGTTTCCCCTCTTCTTTCCAATTTTAATATCTCTAATTCTGTCCTCTTGCAAATTGTAACTATTCACTCAGTGAAGTGTTATTTAATAGTTGATAGTGGGCATCCTTGCCTTGTTTCCAACTTTAGTGAAAATGCCTCTGTTACTGTCCCATTGAGCCTGATACTCTTTCTGGGACTGAAATAGATGTGTTTATCAGGTTATATAAATTTTCATTGATTACTGTTCTGAGAATTAATTTTTACTTGTCAAGAATGCATGTTGAATTTGGTCAAATACCATTTTAGTATCAATGGAGGGAGGAATATTCTTTTTCTCTTTAGACTAATTAATATAATAAAATAATTTAATAGATTTAATAATATTGATCTGCTTTTGTGTTCTAGGAATAAATTCCCCTTGGTCATGATATATTTTTCTTGTAATATGCTGATGGCTTCTGATTAATAAATTTTATTATTTTAACATTGAAGTGCATGAGTTAAAATGTTCTGTAGCATATGTTTTTCTGAAATCATTGATGATTATTGCTATACATGGTTCAAATAGAATTTGGATACACTTTTTTATATGCCTTGGCACTTTTTAGTAACACTGGAATTATATATTTAAATATAATTATCCTGATCTATGGCAGAGGGTCCTGGTGGGAGTTCCCTCATCGGTTAAAATGTTCTGCTTTCTTCATCATTTTCTCTTTCTATACCTTTTCTAAGCTACTATACTAGTTCTTTCATTAATACTTGATATTCAGTGAGTGAAATTTGAAGGTATTCATCTACTGTCAAAGGAGCCAGGTTGTTTTACAGGTTCACCAAGTTTTGGCTCCCACAAAATAAGAAGGCTTCCCAAAAGCACTGCTGCTTGGCATACCTCTTGTAACCCTGCCCCCGTCTACTTTTTGAAGCTAAAGTAGGTATGTGGTAGGGTGCGTGCGGGTAGGCATTGTGGTTCTGCTCCCACTCAGTTCCCCCATGGATCTCGTATTACCAACAAGGCTTTAACCCCCTGGATGGGCCCCTCGCCATAAAGAAGTGTACTTGTGCTCTTCCTCCCTAGGGTCTGCTGCAGCTGCACTCTCTTTGCAGGGATCTCTTCTAAGCTTCCCTCATTTTCCTTCTGATGGCTCCTATAATGAATTAGTAGCTTTTGGCAACCTTTTATATTTTATGGTGTCTTTCTTCTAGTTGCAGTAACAATATTTTAAATATTTTAAAGATATTTTAATATATATAATAAAAAGATATTTTAATAATAATATTTTAAAAATAGAACTTTAACAACCCATATGAATTGGCATTGATGATCTATGACTCTGACATTGGTCAATCTTTTTGTAGAAATAAAAAGTATTAGGACTGTTAGTGGCCTGAAGCTCCTATCATTGTGAAGTTTAGTGGAGAATTTTTTTCCTATTTATTGTGCTATTTATTATACCTAAGGAATAGTTCAGCCACGTATATATGCATTTATTTGACAATAAGCAAATATGATTTATTTAAATATTAGATTCTCTTTAACACAAATTGTAGGCAATCAATAACTTTGTAAAGCAATTCTTTATTCGGCAAAAGTACTTACTATAGTGCTTACTATAACACTTGTAAAATATACAGCTCCTATCACACCTTTGGATTATCATATATTTTACTATATCTGATTTGTTTCTGATATTTCAAGAATACATCATTACTATGTAAAGAGAGAAGCAGTTGTATCATGTTTCATTCCATTGACAAATATATTCAATGAATATAATCATTAAGTATAATTTTAAAATGCCACCCAACCAATGCATCAAGTTAGACCAGTTTTACATACTTAATAATTTTATTCTAAGGCTATATATATGCATGGAATTTCACCAAGATTATGTAGAAGCTTTCCCTAAATTCCCTAAAATTTAATCTCTTTAAGTAATGAAAATTTGTCATTGAAGAATTTTCTGATAGCAATTTTAAAGATTTATTTTACTTTATTTTTATGCTATCTTTTCTCAAGGCACAATACAACTATTCCCTAACAAATTGTAGTTTGGTTAGGCTTCAAGTTTAGTTTTAGGTTGGATTTTCTTCTTATGCCTAACAGGTAAAGGAAATATCCATCTTTAAAATTTCTGTATGTAAAGTGCAAAGCCACGCAAAGCCAAGTTATGGATAAAATGAAGTTAATATTTAATTTTTAAAATGCACATTTACCACTTACTCTCAAATACGGTACTGACATTTAGCCATATTATATGCTAGAGGAAAATGTGTGGAAATCAAATTTTAGAAGTTATTAGCAATTTAGTGCAGTATTCAAAAGATCAGACTCTGGAATCATACTACCTGGACTTAAATCTTGTCTCTACCACTTAATAGCTGTTGTGACTTTAAGCAAATTATTAAAATTCTGCTCCTTAATTTCCTCGTCCATAAAATAGCCTCTTCCACAATTTGTTCAAAACAAACTGTTGTGAGGATAAAGTGAGTTAATATAATAAAGTTCTTACAACAATGCCTGGTAGCCATTATAATTTCAGTACAGCGCCTTCAGAAAACTGTTGGAAGACCAGATTATGAATAACTGACCTATTTGAAATGTAGCATAGTCTTCAGAGATATTTAAAAGCTAACCATAAGATTAAAAGAAATAAATGGACCTGATTAAAGATTTCTCATCACAAAGAAGTTTTTGGAAGAAGGGAGAAAAGATGTTCCAGATATTTAACACAGAGCAAAATTATTTAGCCGAAAGCATTAGATTTGTCAGTGCTTCAAAGCCTCCCCAAATTAGCTTATTTACTTTCAATATTATTTTAATTAATTTGTCAAAAAGTAATCCAAATAACATATTGGGCAGCATTAATGTTTTGGTAAAGGCATAATAGCAAAGAATAGTTCTCAAAGGATAATATAAAAGCCTGAAGTGCATGAGAAAAAAAGTTCCAGAGCCAATCATAAGATGTTCTCACTGTATTAAATCACATAGATAAGAGAGGGGAATGTATAACTAGCTCAAGACATGCTGATATCAGATATGAAATGCATCTAGTGTAGATGAGCAGAGAATTTCATTCATATTACAAAAAACTAAGCATTTATTAGTCGTAATTTTACTAAAATACTGTGTAAGACTTAAGTTACCACACTTCCAAAAGGACATAACAGACCTAAGAAAGCTTGAAAAAGAGGAATGAAAAGTTAAGAAACCTTTAGTAAAGAAGCCCTAGGAAGAAAGTTAAGGATTAGGGTAGTTAACCTAAAAAGTAGAAGCCAAGATCAATATCATCCTCCCTTTTAGAATATGGTGCGATTTTGTGAAAATAGCACTAACTAGTTATTCTCTTTATAGAAAAGATAGCTAGCTTCAGCTTTAAGACCACTAACTTACCAGGAAAAGCTTTTTATTTTGATGAAGATTTTCTATACAGAAAATAAGGATATTATCTCATTTACCATTGATCTCTCAGAATTATTATACACATAACACGCAATTGGCAATAAAAGTGCTAAGTAGTTTTGAAGTAAAAGCACTAAGGGATATTATCACTGCTGTCATTGATAGTGTTATAGAATAACAGTAATTCTTAGGGAACCAACTTAATTAAAGACAGAATTTCAATTAGGTCCAAGAACAAACTTGCTGATTATCACTGTGATAAATGTGAAAATGAGATTCTATGGGGAGGAATAAATGCCGTCTTCATTCTCAGAGACCCTTCAAAACAAAAAGAAAACCATCATTCTTGGTTATTTAAAATAGCTATCTGCATAAGGAAAAGGGGACGGGTAGAACAAAATCCTTTGAGTCTTTTTAGCAGTTCTGAGATAATGTAATCATGAATGCGACCTGAAGTGATAACTACTAGGAAAAGATAAAAGCCTATAACAATCATTGATTCTATGAAGAGTGGAGCAGGATATTTAACCATGTATACAATCTGTATTAGATTAGGTTCTCCAGACAAACAGAACCAATAGGAGATTTCAAAAAGAGAGAGCGAGAGAGATTGATTTACTATGAGGAATTGGCTCACATTATTATGAAGGATGCAGTCAGCAAGCTAGAGACCCAGGAGAGTTGCTAGTATAGTTCCAGTCCAAATCTGAAGGTCTGAGAATCAGAAGAGCCAATGGTGTAAGTTCCAATTTGAATCCAAGTTTAAAGAGAAGATCAACATCCCTGATCAGAAACAGACAGGCGAGAGAAAGAATACTTTCTTGTTCAGCCTTTTATTCTATTCAGGTCTCAACAGATTGGATGTGATTCACACACATTGGAGGAGGGTAATTTGCTTTACTCAGTTTACCAATTCAAATGTTAATTTCATCCAAAAACGTCCTCACAGATACATCCAGAAATAATGTTAACCAACTATCTGGGCACCATGTAGCTTAGGCAAGTTGATACATAAAATTAACAATCACCAAATCTGTTTTTTTTTTTTTAATTTAGTTTTCAAAATGTATTACTACTTAATAGTTATTAAATCCCCATAGTAGGATTTCATAATATTGGATAAACGGTGTTAAATTTTAACTTGTGATCTGGAAATGAGTGCTACTTGCTAATGTTACTATTTAATTGCTGCAGTATTCATTGACTTGCTTTATACCTCAAATACATTTTTCAAATTGATGCATGTAAAAATATTGCATGTTCAATCATGTGTTTCCATTTATGTCTATTATAATCAGTGTAAAAATTCTTCCAAAATGAAAATAACATGAAATTTTAAAAAATAAAAATCTACATTCAACATCTAACAGATTTCCAGTGTCAGATTTCTGACATTAATTATAAATAACATCTACCTCTAGCAAAATGAGTCTTTGTAAACTTTATGTATTTATTGAAGATTTATATTTTGTCAGATTTCAAAGAATTTGAGAGAGTCCTTAGTAAGCTAAGAGTCAAAGAAACATTTAAGGATAAAAGAGAACTGCATTCTGAAAGCATTAATTCACTTACTCCATTCAGAAAATTTTTATTTAATGTCTACCAATCATTGTAATGGGATCTTAGGGATATGAAGGTGAATAAAGCATAGTTCTTCCTTTGGAGAAACTCAAAACTCTCTTACTGATACATAAACAAGTAATTTAAAGTGCTCCAATAAATATTTGTGTAAGGGCTAAGGTATGTGAGAAAGACACCAATAAATGTGCATATAAAGTGCTATGGGACCTTTGAGACAGGTATTTTAGGCATTCAAGACACACACATTCTTAAAATAGAGCTTAAGTATTAGACAACAGAAACATATAGATTTAATGCATAGAATAGACCTTCTTAATTACATTCCTGCTAACTCCCTAGATACCAAATGACTCAAGCAAACCAGGTTGCTCACTGTTTCTGTCTTACTCCTTACTTTACTCCCTCTTCATAAAGTAACATAAATGAAAAAACTCACTGCCTTCTGGGGTCAGACAAAATAGGATTCAAATTACATGGATCTTGCTGAGCTTCCATTTCCTTACTTTAAAAATGTGGATGATAACTTATCTCTCTGAATTTTTCGATGACAAGAAATTGTAAGAACAAATGTACTTGGCATTTTTAAGCATTCAGTAATTGGTAGTTATTATTATTATTTAGATGCTCTCATGCCATACTCTGAACTGGGCTACCCTATCACTAACCACCTAATAAAACTATTTCTGCTTTTGAAGTCTATATTTCATGTCAAACTTATTTCTCACTCTTTCTTCTAATATGATTGATCCTCTGCTACATAGGAATGTTTTAAATTATATATAGTAGGCTTGCCTGTAAATATGTTTTTTAAGTTAAGTAACCCCAACTAGTCTAGAAAGAAAGAAAGAAAAAAAAAAGGAAAGAAAAGCTATGTCAAGAAAATATTGTGATCTACCAAAAGTTGCCCAACCAATTAGAGACAGAAGTGTGAGGCTGGAGCTGGGCTTCCTGATGCTTAGTATACATGCTGTTGTCTCTTAGGAAAGCTGGCTGCTTATCTTTACAAACAAAATTTATCCTCAGTCCTTCACTTTCCCAGTCCTTGTAAGGAATTAGCCAAATGGGTAATCAGTCCAATTAATTACAGAAAACACTTATTATAATATTTACTAGGGATTACTAACTGTTTTATGTGTGTACTCATTCAATCTTCAAAGAATCTCATAAGTGAGGTGGACATTAATACCATACCCTCATTTATAAGTAAGGAAACTGAGTCACAGAGAGGTTATTTTACTTTTTCAAGGTCTTCCTGATAATGAGTGGCAGAACCAGGATTCAAACCCAGCCTTGATGGTTTTAACCACCCCTTATACTCCCTCTTATTTTTCATATCTTTTGATACACTCATTTAAAGTATATAAATACTAAAATATTCCATACCAATTACCAGTTAAGCTTATCTCATTGGGAATTGTTCTTCCTCAACAACCTTGGCATGAGTGTATCTTTGTATGATCAGTCCATGCCACTTGTTCAAGTAATTCTCAGAACTTTCTAAGTGCAAAGAAGCTCCTCTGTTCATGACAAATACTAAAAACAGAGCAGAAATAATATTCTACCCCTGTTATCTTAGTTTCATTTGCATCTGATACAGGTTTGTGGGAGTCATTAGATATCTTTATCAAAAATGTCCAATCCTCTTTCTGAGCCTATGGTTTCATTGTACCTCCTGCATCCTGATGTTGGTATGGGCACCAGGGTTGGTTTGGGCAATGAAATGTGCATAGCAGTCATGTGCGTTGCCTGTGGGAGAACTCATGAAAAGCCAGTGCAAGATTCTTCACGGCCCCTTCCGACTGCAGAAGTGATCATAGAAGCACTGGTTGATCTAAAGCCTGAGTTCCAGATTAACCATGAAGAGTAGAGGCCTGGTGGCACATCATAGTGACACATTGAGTGAGCAAGGAATAAATACTTCTTGAGTTAAGCCCCTGAGATATTTGTGGTTGCTACCAAAACTGAGCTGTTTCTGTGTCTTTCAAGGATCAGTTGTCATTAGAGATCCTTTATATGGTTTATGTTTAACAAAAATAGTTTAATTTTAGAATAGTTCTCAAATCCCATGGTATTGCTTGACTCAAATTTTATGCTTTGTGAGTTTTCACAACATATGTTGTCTATTAATGTAAAGCACGAAACATTTCCTAGGTGTTAAAAGAGCTTTTAGAGTTCTAATTAGCGCTGAAATTGACTATAATTTCACTTGTATGGATGCTCCCTGAGAAATTTGAAGTTATTCATAATTACACATATGGTAGGTGTCATTAATGTTCTGTTTTTGTTATTGTTGCTTTGAGTTGTTGTGAATGTTTTGTTCACTCTTCTCTTTTGTTTGTAGACTACTGGACATAGGGTGCCTCAACAAAGTATTTTTGAAAATATTTTAATACAACTCTTCATTAAGTTTTCAACTACAACATTTCCTTTCCACTATTATACTAGCTGTTCAGTATAGAGGTTACAGCTAATATGTGTATGTGTTCATCACAGTCTCTAAATAACTGTATTTTGACAAGTCCTTAGGAAACTTTTCCAAGGACTGTATTAGTCTTTGAATCATTCTAGCTTGGATTATTCCTGAATTTCATTATTATAATGATCAAGCCCTTGATTATTCAAACTCACAGAAGGAAACAGCATGGTACATAAATTCAAAGCCAGAACTGATCCAACATATTAATATTTGGCTTTGAAAATTATGTAACATTTTATTAAGGAAGCATCTTACATTTCTGACTTACAGAAAGTTACAAAACTATACTAAGAAATTACCATATACCCTCACCTAGCTTTACTGAAAGGTTAACATCTTATATAACATCCCTACAGTTTCCAAAACCAAGAAAGTAGCTGGCCACAATGGCACCCACCTGAAGTTCCAGCTGTCCAGGAGACTGAGGCAGAAGGACTGCTTGAGCCAGCCTGGGCCAACATAGCAAGAACCCCCTGTTTCTCATAAAGCTTTTCTTGGCCAGGCACTGTGGCTCATGCCTGTAATCCCAGCAATTTGGGAGGTCGAGGTGGGCAGACTACAGGGTCAGGAGTTCGCGACCAGCCTGGTCAACATGGCAAAACCCCATCTTTACTAAAAATACAAAAATGTGGTGAGTGCCTGTAATCCCAGCTACTCAAGAGGCTGAGGCAGGAGAATCGCTTGAACCCAGGAGGCGGAGGTTGTAGTGAGCCGAGATCGTGCCATTGCACTCCAGCCTGGGGGACAAGAGCAAGACTCCATCTCAAAAAAAAAAACAAAAAACAAAAAACAAAAAAACCTTTTCTTAAATTTAAAAAACAGAAAAGTAATATTGATACACTATTATTAATTAATCCAAAGAACTTATTTCAATTTTGTCAATTCCTACTAATATACTTTTGGGGGGCCAAGATTCAAACTGGACAGAATACATTTAGCTGTCGTGTCTCCTGAGTTTCCTTTCATCTAGACAGCTTTTTTTTTTTTCCTCATGACTGACACTTTTGAAAATAGTCGCTCTGTATAGAGAGCCTCTCCATTTGGGGCTGTCTGACATTTTCCTCATGATTAAATCCAGGTTATGTATTTTTTATAGGAATGCCAGAGAAGTGATGTTGTGCCTTTCTAAGTGTGTTATATCAAGAGACATGATGTTGTTATATCTCATTACTGTTGATGTGAACTTTGATCAGTAAAACAACATACTGTCTTCTAGATTTCTCCACTACAGAGTTGTTCTTATTCAACCAAAGATATTTTTAAATGGTTTCACATGCCTTCTCTCCCACCTTTCTTTTTTTCCCTCCTTCCCAAATATCATGTGAAGTGGTGATAGTAGAAAATTAGAGAGACACTAATTAAGCTGATGGATGCCCAGTATTAATTCTCCAACCCATTTTGTATTTTTCAGAATAATGACTTAGTCTGAATAAAAGACTCCATTTCATAGGAAAAGTCTACATTAATATGTTCTTCGAAAAGTTGTCCTGGGTAATTTTGCCAAAGGACACATTTAATACCTTCTTAAAATTTTGGTCCTAAATATATCCCATTCCCAAAAGCAGCCATATAGTAAAGAATGAAAGAAGGTATCATTGTATTTTGTTCCATTCTGGACCTTAAAGCTTTCAGAATAAATTTAGAATTACATATAATTCTACTTATTTCATTAACAAACAGAATTACATGAAGGAATTACATGAATGTAATTACAGCATGTAATTATAGAATTACATGCTGTGCGATGCAGAAATTCACTGTAAATTCCTTGTATCTACTTAAATACTGTTTTCCTTAGATTTTCCTTTTCTACTAAAGCAGTACATACTTGGTCTCAAACCAATCTTCAATTCTTGAATAATTTAAAGAAAGTACCTTGAAAGCGGAATCACTTAGAATCCAATATACATTTGGCAGTGCAAGATGAAAGATTCAGATTTTATACTTGGATAACCTGAGTGTGACTGAGCTCAATCCAAGGTTCACAGAGGCCAGAGCAGTGATCTCACACCCCTCAGAAAATGAGCAATTAATGGCACTTAAGCTGACTGCAGCTAGAATACAGTCTGACAAGAAGAAAAGTCATGTGCTTTGCAGCCAGGAAGCATGATGTCGAAGAATGCCTACAGGGACCAGAATGGGCTGGAGCACTCTCTTGTACTCAGCATCATGGGCAAGGAGTGGGAGACGGATGGAGGAGTTGACAATTGTATTAGTCTTCATGTGAGATCCTGAGCTTAAAGCTCACTCTGCCTAATTAATAAGGGAATAAAACAGCGAGTGGATTTTGAGCACAGTGACTAAAATTTGCCTGCCTTCTTCCTCTAAATAATTCCATTTTAGTAACTATGTCTTAACATATTATTTTGAGCTAAAAAAGTATTAAAATGTGAAAGTTTTGACTTAAATATTTAAAACTAATAATGAATTATATTTACTTCCTGCTTAGTGTTTTATATAGCACTCTCATACTTAATATCTTGCTTAATCCTCCTAGCTCCCATGTGAGTTAAAACTTTCCCCCCTTTTTAAAGATAAGGAAGCTGAATCCTGGACAGACTATAAGTGTTTTATATAGATACATAGCCAGAATAAGATGGTGGCAGAAAAAACTAAAATTATCATGAATTTTGTACATACATTTTAGCAGTGAAAGAATTTTTTTCTAACTCAATGGAGGTTGGAGACACTAAGTTTGTAGGCAAGTAAAATTTGATATTTTACATTCTGGATTATTTTGGAAACTTAAATACTGATGCAAGACTACTTAGCCCATCTTAAAAAAAGAAAATTAGCAATTCTATTCACATGAGAAACCTATGAATTTTTATGGATAACAAAATTTGGTTAACTTCATTGTCTAGAAATTAAATTATACAATTCAAAAATCAAACGTAATTAACTCATCAAGCATCGACGCTTTTAATAAAATTGTGATTAGCAGGAGATATTTGAAATACATAAGAAGAGTTCAGATATATATAACTTGCCCTCCCTTAAAGATTCCTTTAGATGGTGATTAGGTCATCAGGGCTCTACCATCATGAATGGGATTCATTCCCATATAATAAAGACCTGAAGGAGGCTGTCTGTCCCTTCCACCCTGTGAGGGTGCATAGAAGTTGCCATCTTTGAAGAAGAAAGCCAAGCCTTCACCAGACATTGAATGTGCTAGGCGTTGGTCTTGGACTTCCCAGACTTAAGAACCGTGAGCAATAAATTTCTGTTGTTTTTAAATTATCCAGTCTTAAGTATTGTGTTATAGCAGCCCAAACTGACTAATACAGATGGCTTTCAAAATTGGTTCAGAATAAAGACTGATAATAGCACATGGGGTAAGTGATCAGGATTTGGTGTTTGCACTGGGAAGGGAAATTGTGGAACTAGAAGAAATGCAGTACAAAGAGCATTTTCTGTGAGTATGAGCAAATCAGAACATTAACGGAATTAGAAGCAACGGAGCATTCCCTTATTTTGCAGATAGGGAAGCTGAGGCACAGGTAATTAAAATGACTCTTTGCTGAAGTTATACAACCTGTGAACTGGACTGGAACATGATCCTCTGATTTCAAGCTCGATGTGATTTGCATGCCATCACTCTGCATCTTTGACCATGTTTGTTAGCTATGTTATGTATAGAAAGTCTTCTGAACATAGCGTGTGACTCCACTAATTACATATGATGCTAATTTACTGTCTACTAAATATGACTTATGTGATTCTGTTGAAGTCCTACAAATGACAAAGCTATATATATGATATCTATATATATGATGAATTACTTTCCAAAACTACTAAATAGATAGCATTAAAATAATTCTATAAACTGAATGAATGTTATGTCCCCCACCCTAAATTTATACGTTGAAGTCCTAACCTCCGATGTGATGATATTTGGAGCTGAGGCCTTTGGGAAGTAATTAGGTTTAGTTATGAAGGTGGGGTCATGAGGGTGGGGCCTGCACGATGGGATCTGTGTCCTTATAAGAAGAGAAAGAAATACAAGGGCGCTCTCTCTCTCCACTATGTGAAGCGACAGCAAGAAGATGACCATCTGCAAGCCAGGGAGGGAGACCTCTCCAGAAACCAGATCTGCTGGCACCTCCATTTTAGACGTCCCAGCTTCCAGAACTGTGAGACATGCGGGTGTGTTGTTTAAGATGGCATGCAGTCTATGGTATTTTGCTATGCAAAATAGGCCTAATGCAAACAGGAAGATTGAATGAAACACTCAACAATGTATTACACATTTAATTATACACTAGGCTCTAGAGTGAGAAGGCTAAGCAAAGTAAGGCTCTCTCTTGATAAGCCATCTTCTAATAGAACAGACACATAAACAAAACCCACTAATATAATGTAATAATAAAGGCAAATTAGAGTTATCCAGACTATTAAAGAGCAGAGCTAGGAGACATCAGGGAGCTGACAGTAGTGGCAGTGGAAGATGGAGCCAACAATAGTTTAAAAAAAAAAAAAAGTGGCCGGGTGCAGTGGTTCATGCCTGTAAACCCAGCACTTTGGGAGGCTGAGGTGGGTGGATCACGAGGTCAGGAGTTTGAGACCAGCCTGGCTAACATGGTGAAACCCGTCTCTACTAAAAATACAAAAATTAGCCAGGAATGGTGGTGTGTGCCTGTAATCCCAGCTACTCAGGAGGCTGAGGCAGGAGAATCGCTTGAACCCAGGAGGCAGAGGTTGCAGTGAGCCAAGATCACGCCTGGGCAACAGAGTGAGACTTCATCTTAAAAACAAAGTGTTCTGAAGCTTTGAACTTCTCAGTTTGGAATCTAAAAATATGTTGTGTGCTTGCAACAAAACAGAATGGTGATGGGATGGACCGAAGAATACCAGAAACACAAGGAAAGCTATATAATTTATTTAATAAAAATGATGTGGAAACTTGAACATAAAATTTACACAAATAGGAGACAATGAGATAGTAACCAATTCTCCACATCCTCATAAGAACAAAACTTGCTGATGAAAACACCTACACAGACTAAGGATTCTACAAGTTAAAGAAGTTCGTCTTTTCCATATTTGCCATGGAGTTTCAGTGACTTCTTACCCAGTCCTCCATCTAATTGTAATTGGCCATTGGGAAGACTGGTTAAATTCCTGCATATGCCCTACAGTAAAGCAACCCCAGTACATCTCTGAGTTTTTAATTGTGAGATTGGATGAATCAAAGGTAAATTTCATAGGCACAACATCCCTTAGCAAACACAGGCTTCAGACCTGCCTAAAGTCTGTCTCACATATGTAGCCACTGATTCTCACATTCCCACATTTATTCAGTTTTCCTTTGAGTGATGATCCATCTATGCGAAGCCATCCTATTTAATTTAATGGGAGCAAGATGACTTTAGGCTGTGAATTAAGATGTGTGAGAAGTTAAAATCTTAGGTGGAATAAGGTTAACTTCTGAGAGCACATGGGTAGGATGCAAAAATTTTACTGGAAAAACAAAAACACGATTAAGAGTGTGTGTGTTTGGTAGGGCACAGGTTAATCCAGAACTAGGTGTCACATCTAATCTGTACAAGCATTAGAAGTAGATCAAGACATATCATCTCAGTTTAATGTTGATAGGCCAATTTTGGAAATGGAGGCAGGTGACTTCACCAGATGTCTTCCTCCATGACATAACTTGTTTAAGAAGAGTTTCATCTCTGGGTTTACACCTGGAGGTTCGCCTTCACCTACAGTAAAGACATGATCTGCCAAAGTCGGCAAGGGCAAATGATCAGATTGGCAGTAAATGGCCAAATGGCTGCCTAGGCACAGGGGAACAAAAGGAGACCTCCTTTGAGAGTGCTGAGAAAGGCAGGCAGAAGTCATTGGCTCTGAGATCTGGATTGTTTGATGTTTGTGAGATAAATCATCATAAGTGATAAAATGGATGGAGAAGAAAGGATAGTTGAGGGATTAGACATTTAAATGAGGTTAAAGTTCAGCCCAGACAGAGGAAAAGAGTTGAAAGAAGATAGGAAGATACAGTTTGCAAATGAAATTTCAGAGATGAAGATGAGGGACAGGCAGAGAGGGGCGCAAGGAACGTGGCTAAACAAATTATTATCAGATTTTAGTATAATGTGGTTATTGACTGAACGCTCCATCCTCATCCTGCCTCCTCCAAATTAACTCCATCCACAGACTGATTGCTTTAATTGGCAAAACCAGCAGAGGATCCAAAGGCATGACACCCCTACTTACCACTTTCCTAAAGTTCTATCTACAGGGTTTTGTAATAACACATCCTTAGGAAAGTTTCCACAACAGATCCATATACTCTTTAGCCCCAGACTATAATAATTAATGACTGCATTAGTGAAAAAGCAAAATGTTTGACTATGACTTTAGAGAATACTGGCATATAATCAAAAAGCATACGAGGTACTATTTGCATATACAAGACAAATCTAATTATTTTCCTTGTTCAGCTCATAAAAAACAAAACAAGCAAAACAGCAACCAAAAGCAATACTTTTTGGCTCTAACTGTGAATTAGCATGAATGACTTCATGATTATACATTTTTCTCGTGTAAAGAATTTTTGTTTTGATGTCCCTAAATGCTTCAAAATATATTGCATTCTGTGGTTACTCTGCAAATCTAATAAACAAGAAGCCTTTCGCCTCTGACTTCCAAGATACCTCCCTTAATTTTCACTGTGTTTATGTTAAAACTTACTGCCATGTATTCTTCACAGAACAAGCATTTTCATTTGCAAACTTTCTGGAAAACGAATTGTCATTTGCAAACTGTTTTGACATGTGAAAGATGGAATACATTTTTCCATATAAATCTTTTCCTTAGGAGAATTTTAGGAGCTGCAGAAGCAGTCTACCTGTGGTAAAGCAAGGAAGGTATGTACCCTAACATCCCACGTTTGCATCTTGGCCTTACTTCCTACAAACTGCTGTTACACCTCTATCAGCCTTTACAAAGTAGACTACAGAATGCAATATATTTTGAAACATTCAACATCATCAAAATATAAGTTCTTTATGCAAGAAAATTTAGGCAAGTTTTTTATCTTTGCCTCCATTTTTTCATACATAAAATTGAGATGATGATGGCATTTAACTCATACCGTTTTGTGAGGATGATGAATTAAATCACGTAAAGTGCTTTAACAGTATGTGGCATGCAGTAGGTATTCAATAAAATTAACTAAAAATGCTGTCTCTAATAATAGCTTCCATATATTAAAGACTTCCTCAATGTAAGGTACCATGCTGGGAGTTTTCATATATTAGGCTATTTATTGTTATTACAACCATTAGTTAAAAAGTATTATCCCTGTTTCGTCTATGAGAAAATGAAGGCTTAGAATAGTCATGTAACTCGTCAAACCCCACACAGCTGGTGAGGGACTGAGTTGGGATTTGAATCCTGTTCTCTGAGATTCCAAAGTCAATCCTCTTAAGCCCTATGCTATACTTGCCTTCCTTAGGGTGTGAACCCATAAGAACCCTTCTCATTAGCGTCTTCAAAGGAAACAAACCTAGAGTTGATTACAGTAGCTTTTAAAACTGTAGTGGATTACAACTGAAAGTATGAATAACTTGCAAGACAAATACTACTAGCAAGTTTGCGCACACTGTCTCAAATAAGCTCTTTATATTCCTGGGTGGATAAGTTGTTTTTATTTTTGTTTTGTTTGTTTTTTATTTTTTACATGAGTAGATTTAATTGTGCAAGGGTTAAAAAGATATAGAGAGAAGGTGAAAATGTATTCTGCTACATTCCATAGGATTATCTTTTTTTTTTTTTTGACACTCTGACTTTAAAAATGAACCCAGGAAATGGCTTAATTAACCTATGGGCAAGTGACCTTGTGGAACTGTATCTAATTCATACAAACCTCATGCCATAAGGCCCTGTCACCCTTTCCAAGCATTCCACACGTGCCTTACACAAACCAATTCTATGTAAATCTGGGGGCAGTGGGAGCAGGGAAGAACCAGTAGGTAGGACTTTTCAAAGATGAACAGAAACTATACATTTGTCTATGTGTATGTTTGTGTGTGTACACATATGTGTGTATTTGCACATATATGTGCATGTCTGGTTGGATCATCTCTTTCTCATCGCAGACCTAGTCTTTAAGGGATATACAGAATAAAATACTCACCACCACCTATGAACACGTAAAATTCTGTCTGAAGCCTGAGAGCAAATGAACCACTGCCTTTTGGTTCATGTAGGTATGTAGGATATAGGAAATGCTTTCAACCCATGTTATGGAAACCCTTCAATTTGCAGATAAAAAATAGGAGGCTCAGGGATGTTTAGAGGCTTGTTAAAAATTATTTGGCTGGTAGATTGTCATGCTGAACCATGTTGCCATTTTAGTTCAATGGGAAAAACAAAGAGCAATGACTTTTAAAACTATAAATCAACAAGAAAGTTTGTGAAATCATGTGTTGATGACCAATGGATTTCTCAAAAAAATCAACTATTAATATAATTTTTAAAAGAAGGGCTACAAAATAATGTGATATTTGTAAGTAAATCCTCCCAACCAAAATCACAAAATGATGGCATAGGAAATATGGGCACAATAATATCTTTTTGTTCAGTTAAGAATATCTTGGATTACATAAGTTTAAATTCAAAAATTTTTTTACCATTATCTTATCAGTCTTTTTGTACAGCTTGTGTTTAGACATAAGCGTGATGTGTGCAGCAGTTCATAGAAACCGTATTAGAAAAGCACATAGAAGCATTATTCAGGACTTTTCTTTTTACATATCTCTTTGGAGTGTGACTAATTCTGCACATTACTTCTCCCCACCTGGCTTCATTTAAATTGCAAATAAAGAACGAGATGATACATTTCCCAAAGTTCATAACATATACTAGATGATCTGCTAAATATCAAAAGATAATGGAAGTAAATATCTATTACTTAAGCTTCAAGCATGTTTTTATTTTGTGTCAAAATATCATATGATTCCTCAAATACTCGGATATCTAAAAAGGTACTTAAGAAGCACCACCACCACAGTGGTGAACCAACTGTCCCTGTCACCCAGAACTGAGGGGTTTCCTAGGATTCAGGACTTTCAGAGCTAAAATTTAGACAGTCTCAGGTTGATCACCCTACAGTCATCCTAAATGTGTAGGTTCACAAGCCCCGCAGGAACTGTTGTTGATCCTCTGGACAGCTAATCCAGACCACTCTTAACAGCACAGTTGGTTCTCATGGAGACCGTAAGTTATTTTCCACCTTTCTGGGTCAGAATTTTAAGAAATCTATTAACTGTGAATCTAGTCATTGATTCTGTACTGGATCTGTCTAAATGAGTGACTATAAGTATGCATGTCTGCATGCTCTGGTTTTGAAAGAAATGGGAAGTAATTCTGAAACAGGAGGCCTAAAACAACTGGAAAGAGCTGTACATAGTTTTCTAATACTTTCTGGTTAGGCTTTCACCAGCTGTAGCAATGATCAGTAGCTTTTTTTTCAGGCAATTTACTTTCTTCTCTCCCGAACTACTAGCCTAGTGACTCTCTATGAAACCCGTTCATTTTTCTGATTCTAGAATGCTCTGTTACAGAAAGCAATAGCAAGAGGGAAGTATAGCTGAGGGACTAAATGTGGTAAACTGGGGCATGGAGGTATACAGACATTCAGGGCCTGACGTTTTAAAATACATTGCCAAAGCTGACCAAGCGTATTTCCTTTCCAGCATTAATAATTACTTGGCACCGAAGAAATGCATGCTGATAGAGCACTTTATGGTATGATATTTTATTATCTCTGTCTTGAAAAATGGTAGCCACTGATAATCTAATAGAGAGGAGAAACTCACTTCATTAATTTATTATAGCCCAGAATCCTGGACAGGGTGTTTGATTACAGAGAATATTCCTCTATTTCTGCCAAATTAAAAAGCTGGCACAACACAGTAGATGATGTAAAGCTTTTGGTTAAATGCCTTCCAGATTCCATTTTCCAAAAGATCTACCAAGAATTTGCAGTTTAAACTTATCCTACCATTTTTATATTTGCCTGGCTTCTCCTGATTTATTTTTACTTTAATAACAAGCTCACACTAGCTATATTAAGTATTGTTGTCTTTGTCTACATGGTGCCATACAGTCAGAGGCCTAGGCCCTGACCCTGGCAGTACTGCTAATCCTTCAGTCTGTGACTCTGGGCATAGCACCTCATCACATTGGGCTTCTGTTTCTTTAGATGGAGCATTTGGACTAAGGTCTCCTCCAGGCTTAATATTTTATGATTCATTTTGGATTAAAAGTTGAGGAAAAATAAGTATGAGGTATTTTTTTCAGAGATTTTAACAAAAGGAATATTTCGAAGTTTTGTTAAATTCCAACTAAAGAATGAGTTATTTGATCCAGTCTTCAGTTTGCAGCGTACAGTATGTAGAGCCCAGGAGCTATTGTGATGGATGCTGCAGAAATGCTTATTGTGTTCACAGACTATTCCTGGTGGAAAGAAAACATCTGGAGGATTTCTGCAAAGGCGAGGATTCACTCATAAATGACCCTTTTGCTTTTGGACAGGGTCGTACATTATTTTGTCTGCCCTACTTTGAGAGAGTTTCACCATCTGTCTAATGTTAGCAATTATTTGTTTTCCTAATTAATTGATAGAATCTGTTTTTTAAAAAAATAATTGCATCATGTCAATTTCAGAAAAAGGATGTGGCTACATGCTGTTGTACATGGTGCATGAAAACGGAATCAGAGAAACAGTGTGTTAGGGCTGACAGGGGCCTTAGAGTTCAATTATTCCAACTCCCTCATTTTGTAGATGAGGAAAAACACTCATCTCATTATTAGCAAAGCAGGAAACCTGTATCTTTTGGTTCCTATCATATCTTTCTCATTCATGGTAGTACATTTCTTGTAATATTTAAAATTCTTCAATTTCAAAATGAGAGTGAAGCTAGAAAAATCACTTTATTGCACAGAGAAGTTTCATGGGGTCACAGCTGAGAAGCCAATCATTTTACAAGGTTTGTAACAACAAAAACAGTTGTCTCATCTTTGTATACCAACTTTTGAATTTTTATTGTCATAATTTACATTTTTATATTGCCTCTTTTTTAAAATTATACTTTAAGTTCTGGAAAACATGTGCAGAACATGCAGGTTTGTTACATAGCTATACATGTGCCATAGTGGATTGCTGCACCCATCAACCCATCATCTACATTAGATATTTCTCCTAATGCTATCCCTCCCCTAGCCTCCCACCC
The DNA here is from genome assembly GCF_024542745.1 of Macaca thibetana thibetana. Taxonomy (NCBI): domain Eukaryota; kingdom Metazoa; phylum Chordata; class Mammalia; order Primates; family Cercopithecidae; genus Macaca; species Macaca thibetana. Next base: position 86,916,825 of record NC_065582.1, on the reverse strand, counting down.
CCCAACAGGCCCTGGTGTGTGATGTTCCCCTCTCTGTGTCCATGTATTCTGATTCAGCTCCCTCTTATGAGTGAGAACATGTGTTATTTGGTTTTATCTTCCTATGTTAGTTTGCTGAGAATGATGGTTTCCAGCTTCATCCATGTTCCTGCAAAGGACATAAACTATTCTTTTTTATGGCTGCATAGTATTCCATGTTACATATGTGTCACATTTTCTTTATCCAGTCTGTCATTAATGGTCATTCGGGTTGGTTCCAAATCTTTGCTATTGTAAATAGTGCTGCAATAAACATACATGTGTATGTGTCTTTATAGTAGAATGATTTATAATCCTTTGGGTATATACCCAGTAATGGGATTGCTGGGTCAAATGCTACTTCTGGTTCTAGATCCTTGAGGGATCATCACACTGTTTTTCACAAAGGTTGAACTAATTTACATTCCCACCAACAGTGTAAAGGTGTTCTTATTTCTCCACATCCTCACCAGCATCTGTTGTTTCCTGATTTTTTAATGATGGTGATTCTAACTGGCATGAGATGGTATCTAATTGTGGTTTTGGTTTACATTTCTCTAATGAGCAGTGATGATGAGTTTTTTTACATGTTTGTTGGCCACATAAATGCCTTCTATTGTGAAGTGTCTGTTCATATCCTTCACCTACTTTTTGATGTGGTTGTTTGTTTCATTCTTGTAAATTTGTTTAAGTTCTTTGTAGATTCTGGATATTAGCCCTTTGTCCGATGGATAGATTACGAAAATTTTCTCCCATTCTGTAGGTTGCCTGTTCACTCTAATGATAGTTTTTTTGCTGTGCAGAAGTTTAGTTTAATTGGATCTTTAGTTTAATTAGATCCCATTTGTCAATTTTGGCTTTTGTTGCCATTGCTTTTGGTGTTTCAGTCATGAAGTCTTCGCCCATGCCTATATCCTGAATGGTATTGCCTAGGCTTTCTTCTGGGGTTTTTATGGTTTTAGGTCTTACATTTAAGTCCTTAATCCATCTTGATTTAATTTTTGTATAAGATGTAAGGAAAGGGTCCAGTTTCAGTTTTCTGCATATGGCTAGCCAGTTTTCCCAACACCATTTATTAAACAGGAAATCCTTTCCCCATTGCTTATTTTTTTGAGGTTTGTCAAAGATCAGATGGTTGTAGATGTGTGGCGTTATTTCTGAGGCCTCTGTTTTGTTCCATTGGTCTATATATCTGTTTTGGTACCAGTACCATGCTGTTTTGGTTACTGTAGTCTTGTACTATACTTTGAAGTCAGGTAGCATGATGCCTCCAGCTTTGTTCTTTTTGCTTAGGATTATCTTGGCTATATGGGCTCTTTTTTGATTTCACATGAAATTTAAATTAGTGTTTTTCTAATTCTGTAAAGAAAGTCAGTGGTAGCTTGATAGGGATAGCATTGGATCTATAAATTACTTTTGGCAGTATGGTCATCTTCATGATATTGATTCTTCCTATCTATGAGCGTGGAATGTTTTTCCATTTGTTTGTGTCCTCCCTTATTTCCTTGAGCAGTGTTTTGTAGTTCTCCTTGAAGAGAGGTCCTTCACATCCCTTGTAAGTTGTATTCCTAGGTATTTTATTCTCTCTGTAGCAATTGTGAATGGGAATTCACTCATGATTTGGCTCTCTGTTTGTTCTTGGTGTATGGGAATGCTTGTGATTTCTGCACATTGATTTTGTATCCTGAGACTTTGCTAAAGTTGCTTATCAGCTTAAGGAAATTCTGGGCTGAGACAATGGAGTTTTCTAAATGTACAATCATGTCATCTGCAAACAGAGACAATTTGACTTCCTCTTTTCCTATTTGAATACCCTTTATTTCTTTCTCTTACCTGATTGCCCTGGCCAGAACTTCCAATACTATATTGAATAGGAGTGGTGAGAGAGGGCATCCTTGTCTTGTGCCTGTTTTCAAAGGAATGCTTTCAGCTTTTGCCCATTCAGTATGATAATGGCTGTGTGTTTGTCATAAATAGCTCTTATTATTTTGAGATACTTTCCGTCAATACCTAGTTTTTAGATAGTTTTAACCGTAAAAGGGTGTTGAATTTTGTTGAAGGTCTTTTCTGCATCTATTGAGATAATCAAGTGTTTTTTGTCATTGGTTCTGTCTGTGTGATGGATTACATTTATTGATTTACGTATATTGAACCAGCCTTGCATCCCAGTGATGAAGCTGACTTGTTTGTGGTGGATAAGCTTTTTGATGTACTGCTGAATTCAGTTTGCCAGTATTTTATTGAGAATTCTCGCATTGATGTTCATCAGGGATATTGGCCTGAAATTTTCTTGTTTTGTTGTGTCTCTGCCAGGTTTTGGTATCAGGATGATGTTGGCCTCATAAAATGAGTTAGGGAGGACTCCCTCTTTTTCTATTGTTTGTAATAGTTTCAGAAGGAATGGTACCAGCTCCTCTTTGCATCTCTGGTAGAATTTAGCTGTGAATCCATCTGGTTCTAGGCTTTTTTTGGTTGTTAGGCTATTAATTACTGCCTCAATTTCAGAACTTGTTATTGATCTATTCAGGGATTCTACTTTTTCCTGGTTTAGTCTTGGGATGGTGTATGTGTCCAGGAATTTATCAATTTCTTCTAGATTTTCTAGCTTATTTGCATAGAGGTGTTTATAGTATTCTCTGATGGTAGTTTGTATTTCTTTGGGATCAGTGGTAATATCCCCTTTGTCTTTTTTATTGTGTCTATTTGATTCTTCTCTCTTTTCTTCTTAATTATTCTGGCTAGCAGTCTATTTTGTTAATTTTTTCAAAAAACCATCTCCTGGATTCACTGATTTTTTGAAAGTTTTTTTGTGCCTCTATCTCCTTCATTTCTGCTCTGATCTTGGTTATTGCCTTCTGCTAGCTTTTGAATTTGTTTGCTCTTGCTTCTCTAGTTCTGTTAATTGTGATGTAAGGGTGTCAATTTTAGATCTTTCCCACTTTCTCCTGTGGGCCTTTAGTGCTATAAATGTCCCTCTAAACACTGCTTTACCTGTGTCCCAGAGATTCTGCTACATTGTGTCTTTGTTCCTATTGGTTTCAAATAATTCATTTATTTATGCCTTAATTTTGTTATTTACCCAGTAGTCATTCAGGAGCAGGTTGTTCAGTTTCCATGTAGTTTTGCGGTTTTGAGTGAGTTTCTTAATCCTGAGTTCTAATTTGACTGCACTATTTTCTGAGAGACAGTTTGTTATGATTTCTGTTCTTTTTCATTTGCTGAGAAGTTTTTTACTTCCAATTATGTGGTCAATTTTAGAATAAGTGTGATGTGGTGCTGAGAAGAATGTATATTCTATTGATTTCTGGTGGAGAGTTCTGTAGATGTCTATTAGTTCTGCTTGGTCCAGAGCCCTCAAGTCCTGAATATCCTTGTTAATTTTCTGTCTCATTGATCTGTCTAATATTGACAGTGGAGTATTAAAGTTTCCCACTATTTTTGTGTGGGAATTTAAGTGTCTTTGTAGGTCTCTAAGAACTTGTTTTATGTATCTGGGTGCTCCTGTAGTGGGTGCGTGTATATTTAGGATAGTTAGTTCTTCTTGTTGCATTGATTCCTTTACCATTATGTAGTGCCCTTCTTTGTCTTTTTTGATCTTTGTTGGTCTAAAGTCTGTTTTATCAGAGAATCCTCTCTTTGTCTACTGTTTACTTATATTGTGATGCCAAAAAAGCACGCACATTCAATTCTTTAGCTGTTCTTTTGCTCTTTGCTTTCACAGTGGTAAATATTTTATACCATTGGCCTTTGATTATTAGTTATCTCTCTGGTGTTTGAATTCTCTGTTTCCTGGGTCCCATGTACTACTGCTTCCTAGTGTACTTTTGTATTTGGATGTCCGCATTCTTTGTTAACATCCTGATAAAGGACGCAAAAAACATAGAATATTCTGAAAAACATAGGACTGAAAATAACTACATTCTGAGCTCATCCTTGCTTGATAGTTTGGCTGAACATAAAAATCTAGTTTGGAAATCTTTTTCGCCTAGAAATTTTGTGACATTTTCCCCATTGTCTTCTACCTTCCAGTGGTCTTCCAGATTTCACTGTGAAATGCTGTGGTTTGTATCTTTACAAGTCACTTTTACTGGACACTCAGTTGAATACTCTCAATATTAAAGCTCATGCCATCCAGTTTGGGCATATTTTGATGAATTATTTTGTGAAAATTCCTTGCCTTTTCCAACTTCTAGAAGCTGCCTCTACTCCTCCATTCTTTGGCTTTTTCGTTTTTCTCCACCTTCAAAGCTAGCATTGTAGCACTTCCAAATTTCTCTCTGCTTCTGCCCTAGTACTAATATTAAGTGAGGTCTCCTTCTTTCAATGAAAATGGATGTCAATAAAGCATTGATGCATCAGCAAATAGTTTTAAACTCCCTAGATGTATATCTAGTCTTCCAGAATACCTCTCTTCTCTACTAGAGTTTAGATTTATTCATTTACTCATCACTCAATCATTTAAAAAACATTTTCTAAGAAACTACTTTGCCTTAGGGACTGCCGTAGGCACTGGAATATAATAGTGAGCATGACATTGTTTGAACTTTTAAAGCAGCTTACAGTCAAATAGGTGAAACAAACCAATATACAAGAACTTGCCATATATAACGAATACTTCTGTAGAGCTAAGTATAGAATGCAAAACAAAGGAAATAGCTCAGTCTTGGGGGGAAAAAGAAGATTTCTAAGTGACCTGGGACACCTGAAGAATAAGTAGGACTCATCCAAACAAAGAACAGGAAAAGCTATCGGTATAGCATGTGCAAAGACCCTGAAGTGAAAGAATGTACAGTATTTTCAGAGAAATTACTCATGTAATCTCTGAGACTTAGACAAGTACAGATAGAGATGAGTCTGGGGAGGCAAAGTAATGAAGGACCTTATAAATTGGGTGACCATAGAATGTACTACCTAACCTATACACTTTTGAAAATGAAAGAGATACCTGGACACAGAGGCTCATGCCTGTAATCCCAGCACTTTGGGAGGCGAAGGCAGGTGGGTCATCTGAGGTCAGGAGTTCGAGACTAGCCTGACCAACATGGTGAACGCCCGTCACTACTAAAATTACAAAATTAGCTAGGCTTGGTGGCTCACGCCTGTAATCCCAGCTACTCAGGAGGCTGAGGTAGTAGAATCACTTGAACCTGGGAAGCAGAGGTTGCAGTGAGCCAACATTATGCCATTGCACTCTAGCCTGGGTGACAAAGCGAAACTCTGTTTCAAAATAAAAAAAAAGTGAAAGAGATGATATTAATAATTGTCACATAGGTAAACAAATTGGGACTCTCCTAGGCAAGCCAAGACATATGACCACCCTGCTTATAAACCATGTAAATCTTTTCTTTATCCTGTTGAAGACACTGAGGAAGATGGAAAGATCTTCAGCAAGAGGGTGGGAAGGTGACATAGTTAGACATTCATTTAACAAAGATTATTCTTGCTCTGGTATGGATTGCTTGCAGGTTGGGAAGTGGGTATGCAAAAGGAGAAAAAGAGAAAAGGAAAGAGATACATGTGTTGCAATAATTCAGTAAGCAATTAGGCTTCTTCTAAACTAGCAATGTAGTAATGGAGGTGGCAAAAAGTTGATGAACTCTATACATATTTAGGAAATAGAATTAATAAGATGTGCTGATTGAGTATAGTGAAGAACTAAGTTGCAAACACCAAGCACAGTGTCCATGTTTTCACCTTGTGCAAATTGATTGGACTATAGGATCCAACACACAATGGAGCATCCCCTGATGATGTTGCTTATAAGTGACCTACACTGTGTTTTATTTATAGGTTTTTTGAGGGCCAGGGTAGTGGAGTTTTTTCTGTTGTTGTTCCAAAGTAAAGTATAAAACTAAGCTCTAAATGATCTGAGCTGTCACAGTGAATGGCTACAGTCAGTGCTAGAATGGGAAAGACAAAGACCAAATCCAATTAGTGGACTGCAAAGCCCATAAAGAACACTAAAAATAAGGGCATGCAGCAGCAGCAGCAGCATGTGTGGTCACAGGCGGGTTTCTAGAATATCAAAGGAGCAACACTGAAGTCTATGTGAATAAAAGCTGTACATTCATTTATCTGGCATAAAGGCACTTCAGGTAATTTGAGCAAAATCTTAGACAACTTATACTGAAGTCCCTTAAGAAAGCCCAAAGTGTTTTATTCTGTTACCACTTCCTCTCTTAAAAGTTAAAGACCCCTGGGCTGGGTGCAGTGGCCCACACCTGTAATCCCAGCACTTTGGGAGGCTGAGACGGGCAGATCACAAGGTCATGGATCTAGACCATCCTGGTCAACATGGTGAAACCCCATCTCTACTAAGAATACAAAAATTAACTGGGCATGGTGGCACACACCTGTAATTCCAGCTGCTCGGGAAAATCGCTTGAACCCAGGAGGTGGAGGTTGCAATGAGCTGAGATCGTGCCACTGCACTCCAGCCTGGCACAGATAATATAGAGGTGTAGATAACAGAACAAGTTTCAAGAAACCTTAACAATGAAAAAAAATTAAAAATTAGAGTGAAAGGCACAGTCAACCACAGATGGTCATCATGAGCCTCCAATGAGGTTGGGGCAGACAATACAGAGTTAAAAATCATAAACAGAGAATTGTGGCCAGATTGCCTCAGAAGCCAGGACCTGCAGGGGTAAAATAGGAGCCAGCAGGGACAAAAAAACTGGGCAGCATTCATCGTGAAATCAGTCTAGGTGATAGGGTGCCACAGGCTGATACCAGCCCAAAGCCAAGGAAACAGAATTCGGAAGCTTAACATTGTTACTTAAGTAATTCATATGGTGTGGTAAAACCAAGATAGGAACGCTGCACTTCATTCTTTGTTTGTTCTCCAACTCATCTCTGAATCCCTACTCTTCAGAGCAAGAAGACTGCATTGGGGCAGACTGTCTCCCAACACCTCCATGGTTTTGGCTTCATGCCATATAAACGTAGTACTGGCAGTGCCTGCAGCACCCAGCCTTTCCAAATTCTCACTTCATTTCCTGTAACACGACTGCTCCTCCTATACGTACCATCTTATCCTGCTGCCTTGTCTGTTTCCATGTTTTCAGCACTTTACCTCTTTCACACATATGATCTTATTGGATGTGAGACATAGTGGTTATGAGACCTGCCTCTGCTAGCAGAAAGACTTCGTTTTTGAATCCCACTCCAATATTTCATGTCTCATCTTGGGCAAGTTACTCAATCTCTTTGTAAGTCAATTTCTTCCTTTGTGGAAAAAAAAAAAAAAAAAGAGGTAACAATAGTACCGAAGAAAGTGTGTCGTTTTGAAGAAAAAAAAACGTGTGAAAAGCACATAGTGCAGTGCCTACCACATATTTTGCACTCCAAAATATTAGTAATCATTATTATTACTATTATTAAGCCTCACAACTATTATGGCAGACAATATTAATACAAATACACTAGCAAGACTAATAAAGAAGAAAAGAGAGAAGAATCAAATTGACGCAATTAAAAATGATAAAGGGGATATCACCACCGACCCCACAGAAATACAAACTACCATCAGAGAATACTATAAACACCTCTATGCAAATAAACTGGAAAATCTGGAAGAAATGGATAATTTCCTGGACACTTACACTCTTCCAAGACTAAACCAGGAAGAAGTTGAATCCCTGAATAGACCAATAGCAGGCTCTGAAATTGAGGCAATAATTAATAGCCTACCAACCAAAAAAAGTCCAGGACCAGATGGATTCACAGCTGAATTCTACCAGAGGTACAAGGAGGAGTTGGTACCATTCCTTCTGAAACTATTCCAATCAATAGAAAAAGAGGGAATCCTCCCTAACTCATTTTATGAGGCCAACATCATCCTGATACCAAAGCCTGGCAGAGAGACAACAAAAAAAGAGAATTTTAGACCAATATCCCTGATGAGCATCGATGCAAAAATCCTCAATAAAATACTGGCAAACCGGATTCAGCAACACATCAAAAAGCTTATCCACCATGATCAAGTGGGCTTCATCCCTGGGATGCAAGGCTGGTTCAACATTCGCAAATCAATAAACATCATCCAGCATATAAACAGAACCAAAGACAAGAACCACATGATTATCTCAATAGATGCAGAAAAGGCTTTTGACAAAATTCAACAGCCCTTCATGCTAAAAACGCTCAATAAATTCGGTATTGATGGAACGTACCTCAAAATAATAAGAACTATTTATGACAAACCCACAGCCAATATCATACTGAATGGGCAAAAACTGGAAAAATTCCCTTTGAAAACTGGCACAAGACAGGGATGCCCTCTCTCACCACTCCTATTCAACATAGGGTTGGAAGTTCTGGCTAGGGCAATTAGGCAAGAGAAAGAAATCAAGGGTATTCAGTTAGGAAAAGAAGAAGTCAAATTGTCCCTGTTTGCAGATGACATGATTATATATTTAGAAAACCCCATTGTCTCAGCCCAAAACCTCCTTAAGCTGATAAGCAACTTCAGCAAAGTCTCAGGATACAAAATTAATGTGCAAAAATCACAAGCATTCTTATACACCAGTAACAGACAAACAGAGAGCCAAATCATGAATGAACTTCCATTCACAATTGCTTCAAAGAGAATAAAATACCTAGGAATCCAACTTAGAAGGGATGTAAAGGACCTCTTCAAGGAGAACTACAAACCACTGCTCAGTGAAATAAAAGAGGACACAAACAAATGGAAGAACATACCATGCTCATGGATAGGAAGAATCAATATCGTGAAAATGGCCATACTGCCCAAGGTTATTTATACATTCAATGCCATCCCCATCAAGCTACCAATGAGTTTCTTCACAGAATTGGAAAAAACTGCTTTAAAGTTCATATGGAACCAAAAAAAAAGAGCCTGCATCTCCAAGACAATCCTATGTCAAAAGAACAAAGCTGGAGGCATCATGCTACCTGACTTCAAACTATACTACAAGGGTACAGTAACCAAAACAGCATGGTACTGGTACCAAAACAGAGATATAGACCAATGGAACAGAACAGAGTCCTCAGAAATAATGCCACACATCTACAGCCATCTGATCTTTGACAAACCTAAGAGAAACAAGAAATGGGGAAAGGATTCCCTATTTAATAAATGGTGCTGGGAAAATTGGCTAGCCATAAGTAGAAAGCTGAAAATGGATCCTTTCCTTACTCCTTATACGAAAATTAATTCAAGATGGATTAGAGACTTAAATGTTAGACCTAATACCATAAAAATCCTAGAGGAAAACCTAGGTAATACCATTCAGGACATAGGCATGGGCAAGGACTTCATGTCTAAAACACCAAAAGCAACGGCAACAAAAGCCAGAATTGACAAATGGGATCTAATTAAACTAAAGAGCTTCTGCACAGCAAAAGAAACTACCATCAGAGTGAACCGGCAACCTACAGAATGGGAGAAAAGTTTTGCAATCTACTCATCTGACAAAGGGCTAATATCCAGAACCTACAAAGAACTCATACAAATTTACACGGAAAAAGCAAACAACCCCATCCAAAAGTGGGCAAAGGATATGAACAGACATTTCTCAAAAGAAGACATTCATACAGCCGACACATGAAAAAATGCTCATCATCACTGGCCATCAGAGAAATGCAAATCAAAACCACAGTGAGATACCATCTCACACCAGTTAGAATGGCGATCATTAAAAAGTCAGGAAACAACAGGTGCTGGAGAGGATGTGGAGAAATAGGAACACTTTTACACTGTTGGTGGGATTGTAAACTAGTTCAACCATTATGGAAAACAGTATGGCCATTCCTCAAGGATCTAGAACTAGATGTACCATATGACCCAGCCATCCCATTACTGGGTATATACCCAAAGGATTATAAATTATGCTGCTATAAAGACACATGCACACGTATGTTTATTGCGGCACTATTCACAATAGCAAAGACTTGGAATCAACCCAAATGTCCATCAGTGACAGATTGGATTAAGAAAATGTGGCACATATACACCATGGAATACTATGCAGCCATCAAAAAGGATGAGTTTGTGTCCTTTGTAGGGACATGGATGCAGCTGGAAACCATCATTCTTAGCAAACTATCACAAGAACAGAAAACCAAACACCGCATGTTCTCACTCATAGGTGGGAACTGAACAATGAGATCACTTGGACTCAGGAAGGGGAACATCACACACCGGGGCCTATCATGGGGAGGGGGGAGGGGGGAGGGATTGCACTGGGAGTTATACCTGATGTAAATGACGAGTTGATGGGTGCAGCACACCAACATGGCACAAGTATACATATGTAACAAACCTGCACGTTATGCACATGTACCCTACAACTTAAAGTATAATAATAATAAATAAATTTTTAAAAAAATAAAAATAAAATAAAATAAAATAGGAAAAAAAAAAAAACAAATACACACACATACACATATATATACCTACTCATATAAAAAAGACTTTTGAAGGTAAAATGACTTGCTCAAGATGTACATCTGTAACTCACAGAGCTTCAATACACAGCTTTTGGCCTCAGAGTCAGTGTCTCACTGGACAAACCTGGACAGAGAACTCAAATTCAGGAAAGCTATTCAGACCATCTGTCAGGATTCAATCTGATAGAGCCATCAAAGCATGTAACTCTAGTAAAATGGGCTATACTAGAGTGCAGTGGTGCAGTCTTGGCTAACTGCAGCCTCTGCCTCCTAGGTTCAAGTGATTCTCGTGTCCAACTTCCCAAGTAGCTGGGATTATAGGCATGTGCCACCATGCCCGGCTAATTTTGGTATTTTTTGTAGAGATGGGGACCACACTGGTCCCGAACTCCTGACCTCAAGTGATCCGCCCACCTCAGCCTCCCAAAGTGCTGGGATTACAGGCATGAGCTACCATGCCCAGCCTGCTGGTGTTCTTAGTAGCTAAGGTTGGCAGCACAGTGGTCCCTTTTTCAAGACACCCAAGTTAGTTTCAAGTTGTTTATTTGTCATCTCATCCTGAATATTGGAAGGCATACGCTCAGTAGAGGTCTAACCAAACCAGTTATGCCTAGTTATATGTATTGCCCAGGCTATATATTGTTGTGTAAAAAGCCATCCTAAAACTCAGTGGATTAAAATCATGACAGTGATTGATTTTTACTCATAATCATGCAATTTGAGCAGGGCTTAGCAAGGGAGGCTCATCTTTGCTCCAGATGACTTCAGTTAGGTCAGCTCAAAAGAGAATTGGAGGATTACACTTTAAAAATGGATTATTCTCATTTCTGGCAATTGGAGGTCTGGGCTGAGCTCAGCTGGGACTATGAACTGGGGACTCTGTTTCTCTCCATGTGGTGAGGCTATACATGTTTCCTGGACTACCTCACAGCATGGTGGCTGGGTTCTAAGGGTGAACATTCAGAGAGAGGGAGAGCAGCCAAAATTGTATCATTTCTATGACTTAGTTGCAGAAGTCATATAGAGACAATCGTGCCCTTTGTGTTTAGTCAAGGTGATCACAAAGGTCCACGCCTTCTCAAGGAGAGAGAACATAAATATTTGCTATTGGTGGGAAGTAGCAAGGCTCTGGAAGAGCATGTGGAAGGAGAAGTAGAGGGGATGGGAAATATACATATGCACACACACAGATATAAATATGCATACACACAGATATAAATATGTAAATATATATTTCACTTGCATATATATTTACTTCTGTATTTATATGTGCCTATTTCATATTTAAATATATTTCATGTTCACATATGTATATGTATGTATATATGTATGTATACATATATGTACATATACATATGTATGTACATGTATGTATATATAACCTATTTGAGCTATGTAAAATGACAACCCCAGTCTGGCACTGCCTGTTCCTTTTTTTTTTTCCCACAGCGACTATAATCACCTGGCCTATTATATATTTATTTGTTAATCATCTATCTGACCTGCACTAGAATGAATTACCACAGAGGCAGGAACTTCATCATATTTTATATACTGCTATATCCTTATTACCCAGAGCATGGCCTGGCACATAGTAGGTGCCCAATTTATTTGTTGAATGAATGAATGCATGCGTGAATAGATACAACCTATAATATCTAGGACTATAAATTCACCAGCATAAATGCTGGCTCTCAGGCTAGACTCTGAGGCATCAGGTAAATGAGGGGTTCATGACACTCTCTTCCATACATAGCACAATTTGCAGATGACAATGAATGTCATTGAGACTCCTGACACCTGCATTTCCAATCACATCAAAAATGTAACTTCTGTAACCACTTTACTTCTGCAGTTTATTTATGTTTTCATCGACCAGCCTTTGCTAGAATCTTTGGCAGAGAGAATTTTTGGATGGCAGCTGTGAAGTATTATGAAAAACTCAGTGCCAGATGTAAGGATTTTATTTGCCTTTCACAAGACGGAATCTGTGAAGCCTCATAAAGTCATAGTTAATAAGTTGCCTGCTTTGCCTTAAGGTGGTTTCAGTAGCTCATAAAAGCATTTATTTCAGAAAGTATGAGAGTTGTTACTCACGAATATCTTTTGGCACGTTAAGGGTCAAGTAAAAATCATGAGAAAAGACCTTGTGTGGTTTTAGAAAATTAAAGCCCTCAAAGCATAGAAAGCAATCAAAGATTATTATGTGCCTTTTGTCAGGTATGAGATATATTATATGAATCCCTATGACAAGTACCTCCACTGCTTTAGTTGTAAACACCTTATATTGAATACTAAGTGTAATATTCAGTCAGATGCTTGACACTAATATGTGATCTCCTCCATAGACATCATTTTGGCTCTGATAAAACACTACCTAATAGCTAGAGTGGGAGTACAAAAATTAGAAAAGTCATGAATTACACAATGTTTCTGTGGTACGGCATTTTAAAAATCTTAACTTTTGATTACAGAAGACAAAAGAATAATATTAAATGCTAAAATAGATATTCGATGCCATCTGGGGAAAAACAAACTTCTCTATAATTAAAATGTTATCAAGAATATTTCTTTTTTTTTTTTTTTGAGACAGAGTCTCGCTCTGTCGCTCTGGCTGGAGTTCAGTGGCGCGATCGCGGCTCGGCTCACTGCAAGCTCTGCCTCCCGGGTTCACACCAATCCCCCTCCTCAGCCTCCCGGAGTAGCTGGGACTTCAGATGCCCACCACCACACCAGGCTAATTTTTTGTATTTTTAGTAGAGACGGGTTTCACCGTGTTAGCCAGGATGGTCACTATCTCCTGAACTCGGGATCCGCCCGTCTTCGGCCTCCGAAAGTGCTGGGATTAAAGGCGTGAGCCACTGCGCCCAGCCAAGTATATTTCCATTGAAGTCTTGAAAAGAAGCTTTTGTATAAGAATTGCAACATGACAATAATCTATGAATTCTCTAAATTTTTTTCTGTTATCAACATCCATCTGTGATCACATATAAGCATATGATAAATGATTTAAAAATTATGTAATAAATGCATGAACAAAGAAGATGCTACTTGTTAACCATCAATAGGACTTGATTTTTCAATCCATTTTTAAGAAGTGGTTATGGATATGAATCATTAATTCCAAAAGTTCTGTGAAGTAGCAGATAAGAGAGATGTAAACCTTGCCCTTGAAAACTTTATACTTCGCAGCTGGTTCTAGTGGGCCTGGTGTGAGAGAATAGCTAAGAAGGATGGAAAGAACTGGTTAGCACATTGTTAGTTTTTTTCATTCGTGGAAAATAGACATCTTTGGTTGAAACGTCAGTAAATGAGTTCACTAACACCGTTATTATTATTTGCATTATGATAGAAAATATTTATTGAGCATTTACAATGAGCAAGGAACATATTAAGTGCTTTATATATATTAATGCATTTACTCATCAAAACATTCTTTTGAGGCAGGTACTGTTAATACCCCATTTTACAGATAAGCAAACTGAGGGACAGAAAATGTAAGTGTTTGCCCAGTGTCACAGAATTAAACAATGGCGCAGTCAGGAATTAAACTTGGCTATTGGCTCCAGAATTCATTCTCTCAACCACACTTGTATTTCTTCAAAAAAGCACAACATTGCCTATAAAGAAAAAATGTAAGTTTTAATCGAGAATATAATAATGGAAATCTGGAATGCCATCAGGTATTGGGGCACAAGAGCTACAATGCAGTTTCAGAGATTGGCATACACTACTACACTTTACCTGGACATGAAATGGCTTTTCCCTCATTGTATAATGCTAATTATGTCTAATCTATGCCAAGAACTAGTTCATCTAATCCTTGAAACAACCAAAGAAGCAGATGAAAACTAGTTCCGAGAAAGGTTAAATAACTTGTTCATCATCAATCATCAGGAGCCACTTTGAATTTAGGATCTCTAACTAAGTCTTTATTTTTAATCTCTGTTCTCATGTTTCTCCCTCATGGATGCACAATAGAATTCCCAGCAGACTATTAATAAATGCCATTGAATGCGTCTCACCTCTAGAGATTCTAACTTAATTGGTTTTGAGTGGGGCTTGGGAATAGGTAGTTCATAAAATCTCCCCACACAAATTTAATGTGCATTCAGGGCAAAGAACCACTACACTGTCTGATGCTGTTCCTCATCTTAAAATTGTCTTTGGTATCAGCCTCCTAAAACACCACAATCTAGATTATTCTTTCCAGGATGGCATAAGGTATGAACAGGAAACTTATGTGATTGGAAACCTTACATGTTTTCTTATATGGGTTTTAAGACACAAGGCATGGATGTTAAATGTGAAATGGCTTTCTTTACGCATTCACAAACAATTAGATAGTTCTGGGTAGGATTTCATAATTTTTAATTCCATTTTTTTCTCACCTTCATGACAGACAATCTTTCACAAGATATGATCTATTTAATTTGATGGCCGTTACTGTAATTTTATCTTTAGTAAACCTGCCCACACTTGTTTAGCTAGTGCAGTTCTGATTCACAAAAGCATAACATAGGGGTCACCTGAATCACGCCACATGTGTCTCATTAATCTACAGTCTGGATGGCAATGAAGATTTGTCAACTTGTTATGCAAAAGAACATCTTTTCTGTGGCCTGTATTTATTTCTTTTTAAAAGTAAAAGAAAAAGAAAGGAAACATTTAGCTAGTGGGCAAGTCTGAAAAATAATACTATTTTAATGGTATATATGTGTGTATATATATAGAGAGAGAGATAGAGTCCCTAAAATAGAATTCCTGACATCTGGATCACAATGTGGTCGGTACCTAAAAAAAATGAAAATGCATACCTGGGCAGCTTTTTTTTGATGAGGTAAAAAGAATTAGATAAAACAAGCACAGATCAACAACTCTGTTTTAGCAAATGAGCATTAGTAGGCTTTGTGCTAGAAGAGTTATACTGATTACAAAAGTTTGTCAAACAGCAATTGGGTATTATGTTCAAGAGACAAATCAGTGCTAGAAGTCTAAGTTCTTTGGCCATTTTTGAAATGTTGGCTAAAAATTCAGAAAATAAGAAAGAAAACAAGGATATAAAATTTGCTGTGGTAATGGGGGGCCAGGGAAACAAGGTAATCTGAAGCCACAAATTAAAATGAGTTTTAACTTTTCTGTCACAAAACTTAGACAAATGTAAAACTAATGTGTGGAATTTTACTTTTCCCTTTTTAGTACATCTGTAAGAAAATAGCTAAAATCTACCTGACGAAAAATGTTTCTCCTCTGAAAAGGGTAACATGTTCTAGAAAATGCAACTGCTATAAATAAAGACAGTGATATAAAGACTTTTCTGTATTTCTATTGATCAGGAATATTCAGAATCATATTTTAATGTCCTTGAAGTCATAGTGGTCATCCTTCATCCTGAACTGTATCACATGATTTTAAATGATTACTAAATTTTGTTGAATTAATTCCATAATTTTCTCACTTATTCCAACTCTGTAGAATATAACACTATTAGTCAAAGCTAGAGGGTATGAATTTCAAATACACTTTTACCACCAACATAAATTTTTAAACTTTCATTTTCATTTATAGAGTAGAAGAACTTTAAACTGTAGTCAAATATGATTTCTTCATTGAGTAAGAAGTTTCGTTTCCCAATATCTATTATCTTTTATGTCTCTTATGTGTCATCTGCCCACAGTGCAGATGGTTTTGACAGGGAAAGATAGCACCATGTTGTCATACAAAGAGACGTGGACTTAGATTAGAGACATGTGAATCCCAATGCCCTAAATTATCCTAGATTCGAATCTCTGCTTTACATGCTGTAAACTATAGACAAGCCAACATCTCTTCATCTTAATGGCTTCACCTGTAGGACCCTCCGTGCCTGCCTTGCTGGATTCCTATGAGGATCACGATATAGATGAAACTCCTTTGAAAAACATGAATTGTTTTATAAATTAACAGAACTGTAACAAGGTCTTACATCATGAATCTGCATCTCTCCTTATTTAAAAGCAAAACAGAGAGTACTGTTGCTAGCTGGGTATCACATATATCTTAGAAAGGAGTTGTAAATAAAATTGTAATTACAAGAAACTCAGTTCATCTAGTGACCATGAACAAATCATTTCTCTGTCATCCCATTTGTGATATGAGTATAGTAAAAGGTAATATTGCTTCAGGTAGATTTAGAAGGAATAGCCAGACACATTTTAGTTCTATCCTACCAAGGAGAAACAGCCCATTAAGTTATCAAACTATATTACTGTGAAACTTATATTTTCTTACTTGTAACATTTTCAGCTTACAACATTTTTTTTGAAAGACTGGGCCTAAAGCAACATTCTCTGATTATAATATGTCTCCATTCACCCCATTTTTTATTTCTCAGAACAAAAGAAACATTTCTGAGATACTTTTACCACATTTGTATCCAAGCCAGATGTCAAAATGTAGCTGTCTCCTGTCTCTCAAAAAACACGTAGCTCCTGAGCAGGCAGGTTCAGCAGAGAAAAATGAACAGGGATGCCTGAAGTCATGTTCCCTAAAGTTCACCTGTTTAATCTGGCCCCTGGCTCCAGTACCTCCATCAGCACTCCTCTATTGGCATCCATATGATATGGTTTTATAACATCTTACTTGTGCTTTCAAATGCCAGTATTGCTGTTGCCCATCTCTTCTTTGGGGATTGAGAGAAGGCCTTCTGTTTTTTTCATAATTCAGACAACAGTCAATGCCGTACTTATCCCCATGGGTGCTGCGTGGGCAGCTTTGACAGACAGCCTGGCTCCTGCTGCCTGACTTGGGTGTTGGAAAGTGGTGAGGAAAGAACTATACAACTGGGCTTTTGCCGTGCCCCACTGGCAGGTATCTGTTTCCCCTACCCTCTAGTCAATGTGGCCGACTTGTTTCCCAACTGGGCATGGCCTATACTCTCCCATATCCACACCTTGATTATTTTAATTATGTTGCTTTGACTGCCCAGATGCCCTGCCTCTGCCTCTACTTATACTTTTGAATATTTTATTGTCTTTCAAAGATGTCTCAAATGCTGCCACCCTGAGGCTTGCACATTCTTGCAAAATGTTGTCAGCTGTCTCTCTTATGAACATGATTCTTGATTTATACTAACTGTTAGATGACTTGCCACATTCCTCCTTGTAAATGCTTGCTTACTTATTTTCCTTATTGTTTGGCCACTCCACTGAAAGATACTAGTTGTGTAACCTTGGAAAAGTGATTTAACCCCATTGTGCCTTTTTTTTCATTCATTAAATGAGGATTAAAAATAGTAAACCTACCTCATAAAATTGTTTTAAAATTAAATGTTAGTATAAGTACAGAACTTAGACCAGTGACTGGTATACAGTAAATGTTATGTGAGTTATTGTTTTTATAATATTATTATGTATATCATATGAATTATACATATGGATGTGCATGTCTGTGTTTTCTAAGAGAAACTTAACTTATCCTTCCTTATATTCTCATTTGCCTAACCTACTCTCTGATATTTAGTAGATTCTGAATAAATGCTTTTGAATAAGTAAATTAAAAATTGAAGTCCTTGACTGGGCACGGTGGCTCACCCCTGTAATCCCAGCACTTTGGGAGGCCAGGCAGGTGGATCACGAAGTCAGGAGATCTAGACCATCCTGGCTAACACAGTGAAACCCCGTCTCTACTAAAAATACAAAAAATTAGCCAGGCATGGTGGTGGGTGACTGTAGTCCCAGCTACTCAGGAGGCTGAGGCAGGAGAATGGCGTGAACCTGGGAGATGAAGCTTGCAGTGAGCCTAGATCGCACCTCTGCGCTCCAGCCTGGGCAACAGAGCAAGACTCTGTCTCAAAAACAAACAAACAAACCAATTGTTCTTTTTCCATTCCTTCAATTCTCAAGAGATTGAGCTTTGCCTGAACAAAGTTGACATTGCTTTAGCTGGATGAATTTCTTTTTTTTTTTTTTTTTTTTTTTTTGGAATGGAGTTTTGCTTTTGTCAGCCAGGCTGGAGTGCAATGGCGCCATCTGGGCTCACTGCAACCTCCGCCTCCTGGGTTCCAGCAATTCTCCTGCCTCAGCCGCCCCAGTAGCTGAGATTAAAGGTGCCCGCCATCATGCCTGGCTAATTTTTGTGTTTTTAGTAGAGACGGGGTTTCACCACATTGGCCAGGCTGGTCTCGAACTCCTGACCTCAGGTGATCCACCCACCTTGGCCTCCCAAAGTGCTGGGATTACAGGCATGAGCCAACATGCCTAGCAACTTTTTAGTGTAAAACAAATCATTATAAAACCAATATGTCTACAAATACGGGGCATAATAATTACTTTTTTATTCATTCACTTAGTTTATCACTTAATTCACGTTATTCATTCACTTAGTTAATAAATGCAAATTCCAGATAAAGTAACTAAATCTTTACTGTTTTAATTACATGATTTGTAACAATGTAAAATTGTTCAAATATCTAAACAAAATGTTAATAGAGCATGATAAGAAACTAGAGAACTCAGAGTTTCAATATTATGTTTATATGTGCAATTTTACCTTAAATAGTTTCAGAAGCACTTTCAAACAAAATAAATAGCATGAAATCCTCTCTTAGGAGTTTTGTTTTTAATTTAAAGAAATTGTTTTAAACTTACACATATCTTACTATGAAATCATCCTTCCATCCAATGCCTCCACCTTACCTTCTGGAAATGAATAGCTTTCTACATTTGGAACAAGGAAAATCCCCCCAAAGATATGTAACGCTAAAGCTGAAGGTATACTGTAGTAAACAGATTTATTCAAACTTTGCTTAAGGCATTCACAGGAGTTGCTTCTAAATTAAAATTAATATTAGACACTCCCTGATTTCAATTTGACTAGTCCTGATTTCTTTTAGGCAATGGCTATGAAGATTAGAAATTATTTTTTCACAAGTGACTGAAATCTACCTAGTAAATCACTTGAAGTTTTAAATGCTAAGCTATCACTTCACAATAAGGAGGTATATTGCGGGAAGTCAGGGACCCCAAACAGAGGGACCGGCTGAAGCCACGGCAGAATATAAACTGTGAAAATTTCATGGACATTTATTAGTTCCCCAAATTAATAATTTTGTGATTTCTTACTCCTGTCTTTACTGCAATCTCTGAACATAAATTGTGAAGATTTCATGGACATTTATCACTTCCCCAATCAATATTCTTATAGTTTCCTATGCCTGTCTTTGCTTTAATCTCTTAATCCCATCATCTTTGTAAGCTGAGGATGTATGTCACCTCAGGACCCTGTGATGATTGCGTTAACTGCACAAATTGTTTGTAAAACATGTGTGTTTGAACAAGATGAAATCTAGGCACCCTGAAAAAGAACAGAATAACAGCGAGGTTCAGGGAACAAGGGAGGTAACCATAAGGTCTGACTGCCTGCAGAGCCAGGCAAAACAGAGCCATATTTTTCTTATTGCAGAAAAAGAGTAAGAGAAATATGGCTGAATTATTTTCCCAGTAAGGAATTACCCTGGGAAGGGAATGCATTCCCAGGGGGAGACTATGGACAGCTGCTCTGAGGGTGTCTGCCTTATGCAGTTGAAGATAAGGGGTGAAATGCACCCTGGTCTCCTGCAGCACCCTCAGGCTTGCTAGGATTAGGAAATTCCAGCCTGGCAAATTGTAGTCAGACCGGTTCTCTGCTCTTGAACCCTGTTTCCTGTTAAGATGTTTACCAATGACAATGTGTGCACAGTGGGACATGGAACCTCATTAGTAATTCTAATTTCGCCCTGGCCTTGTGACCTTACTCTGCCCTTCTGCCCTTGTGATCTTTTATTGCCATTTGAAGCATGTAATCTCTGTGACCCACTCCCTATTCGTACACTCCTCCCCTTTTGAAATCCCTAATAAAAACTTGCTGGTTTTGTGGCTCGGGGGCATCACAGAACCTACCACTAGGTGATGTCACCCCCAGAGACCCAGCTGTAAAGTTTCTCTCTTTTATACTCTTTCTCTTTATTTCTCAGACCAGCTGACACTTAGGGAAAATAAAAAAGAACCTATGTTGAAATATTGGGGGCTGGTTCCCCTGATAGTGGAATGCAGTTCTCAGGGACAGAATGAAGTCAGATGAGGCTCATTGTGCAGCACTGATAGAATATGAACAGCAACACCCCTCGTGCCTTGGGTAGGGCCTCACAAAATAAAATTTCATATCATAGATTAAAAACTTTTGGATTTCTGGGATGGAGAAAAGGAAGTTTACCTTCCAACGTGAGCTTGTTAATTTTATTGATTCCCTTCTATTTTGATTTTACATGCAGGTGTGGGGGGAAATATGTTTCTTTAATAACAATATTGTTTCTTCTACCAGAAAAATTTTCCATTTTATTTCACCTTAAATATACTGCAAATTTATATTTTAAGAGGTTCATTTTTTATCAACTTATCACATTTATTCTACTATAGATTTTTGCTGGTTTGGGTTCATGAAATGTGTTTCTTGTCTAGAAATAAATTTTTAATAGGTCTGTATTTAGGTAAGATCTAATTGTGTACTTCCTGCTGATAAACTCATCAAAGTTCAGTGAAACATAAAGGCCTTCTGATAACTGATATGAATGGAATCTGGCAAACTGAGAAGAGATGAATATGATGGCTTTTAATAAGGAAAATTATTCATTAAGGATATGTATGTGTGTCTTCTAGTTTTCTTTATTTTTTTAAACATGAGACACTTCTCTGCTCAATGATACATGCATTCTTACAAGTTAAATTTCATAATTTAAATGTAAAATTGTAAAGGGAAAAGAAATACTTAGGGTACTATGGTGTGTTGCATTGTATCAAATATAATATTGAATACCCTTGTGAAGGTACATTTGCATACTTTTATCTATCTTAACTTACTCCACAGGAACAACCTCCGCTGGATATTACTGGCCCTTAAGTTGAAGGCTTCAGGCTAAAAATTTTATTTTCCCACCATGTTTTCATTGAATTTACAATTCACATTTTCCATTTTTAGGTCTTTTATGTTTTAAACACTTTGGTCAATAAAAAATCAACTGTCTTAATTCTGTACTTGGAAGGGAGGGATTATTCCAGGCATAGGAACACCTACTGGAAATAGATTTGCAACAATATAAACTTTAAGACTCTGTTTAATTTGTCAAATAACACTTATTTTCTGATAGTAATAATAGAAACTTAAAAGGTCTTTGGTTTCATTTGTCAAATAACACTTATCTAACAACTAAAGAGTATAATCTGTGTGGGAAATTGCTAGGTGTTCAAGTAGTGTTATATGTTTGCTGCTAGCTTGGATTTTAGAAGTCACTTGCTCCTCTGTGTTTAGATAAATGCAATGTCCAACAACTTGTGACGATGACAATTCTAGTCTTTTATTACTCAGCTTGTTTTTGTTTGTTTGTTTTATGATTTGGTTTTCTTTGACCCGTACTCAAATTATCAAAGATTTGGAAGAAAGAACCAAGAAAAGTTGCCTCTTAGTAATAGTCAACATAAATGTAAACCTGGGTTCCTCTTCACTAACTTCAATCTGCCAACCTGGAAACACGTAAATTCATTCATTATTTAGTTTCTATGTAGTTTTTTTTTTTTTTTTTTTTTCCAAATTAAAGCAACTTTTTGAACAATTATATTGAGATATTCAAAGTAGCAAGATGATTTGTACTGTGGACATAGTGTTACTTTGTATTTCCTCTACAGACTTTTATTAACATGTGATTTTGAAACTAAAACTGATTTCAAGATTTTAGAATGCTCAAAAGCAAAGTTTTTTGCTACTGTCTGATATACCCTGTTGTTGTAGGAATAGAAAACCTGAGTTACGTTCTGAATGCAGCAATTGTGGATTCGTGTATTGAGCCAAGTTCCTTAATCAATTATTCGCTCTTCTCTTGTATACTCTGTAACTCATCCATACCCAATTTCTTTTTCCCTATGCTTGGTGCTCCTGGAATGAAACACCCTTCTGAGTCAGCACTGGTCGTCTCTTACATCAGTTTATGCTGAGAGAAGGCAAACTAGTCTTAATGTTAGCCTAAAGAATTTCTTGTTATAATATCAACATTATAAAATCAAATGTAAGCTATTTGGGGTTTAAACCCCTTGTAGAATCATGTGAGAGTCTTCTGTCCCCAACCCTGCTGATGTTCAGCTCTTAGAGTACCTTTCATGTCATAGTCTGTAGGAATGGTGGCCCCAGGAAAATTTCCATGTACTTCCCTGCTTAATTTCTACTAGTTCAAATGGTCCACTATTGACCTGTCATCACATCTGTCATGTGATTTCTCACACCTGAAAATAGAGATTTAAAAAAAAAAAAAAATCATAGTAAGCTATGAAAAGGAGGAGGTCTTTATTTTTAATCTTTTTAAGATTTGGAGGTCTTCATTTTTAATCTTTATATTCCAATTTGAACACATCTGATCTTAACATTATAATTGAATACAAAATTTTACATAAACACAATTTGGTAATACTAAAAAAAGGGCAACATAAAAATTATTTGTTAGCAAAATGAGAATTTTAAGGCAGATAATAGAGATAATTTTCTAGTGCTTTCTATGTACCAAGCTCTGTGCTAAGCACTTGGTATGTCCTATTTAATTTTCACAAAAAATCTGTGAGATAAGGTACATTTATGGTGATTTTCACATCCAGAGAGACGAAGAGAGAAGAATGTCCTTAAGTTCATGTAATTAATAGGGCAAAGAGTAAGATTTGAATCCAAATCTGTCTGACAATATCCCTAATCTCAAACTCTTAACCTGTATAACCTAAAGATGTTTAAATGGGATATTTAATAGCAGTATCAGTTATGATTATCATCATCATCATAATTGAGATACGTCTAATACTCCATAACTAGGGTATAGTAAAAAATGTTGACTTCACTCTTCCTGTCAAAATGTACATCTTCTCCCAAAATCTACCTGCTTCTTTGATTAGGTAACTTTGTTCTTTGCCTTTTGCATATGTCCTGCTCAACTTTGCTTTTGCTTGCTCCATTCTCCTTACCAAGAAAACCCACATCGTTCCCTCCTCCACCAACTCATGTACTGTCTATTCATCCATTAGAAAAATAAACATGCATTAGCTACTGGAACCATATTCAAAATTTATCTCTTAGATTCTACTCATCCTTCTAAACTCAGGCCTAATTATTCCAAGTAGAATTATTACAACTTTACTCTCTATTGTAAAACTAGTCAAATTTAGTTAAAATTAAAGGACTATAATTACTTCATGGTTGTCACTTTGATTTTCCCAGCTAAATATTCAGCATCCTGGGAGTATTTCACATCTCTTGTATATCCCTGGAAACTTGCCTAGTATTATAGTATTATACACACAGAAAACATTTACAAGGTATTTTTGACTAATTTAGCAGCATTGGTGTTCTCATGCCTAAAAATGTTAGATGGCATGTCTGAAGTACATACTAAGAATTTCCCGGGGCTCAGTTTTTGCATGTTTTGGTAAAGCTATCTGCACCAGAAATTCATTCTTAATATCTTATTCCAGGTGTTTTATCTGAGTTCTGAATACCATTCTGAAATCAAGGAAGGCAAATTCAGGATGAGCCTGTCTTTTAGCTTTGACCTTTGACTTATATAATTATATTATCTTTCTGACTATCTCTGACATTTTTCTGCATTTCTTGTTTTCTTTTTTACTAAATTCCTTCTTTTTCCTATCTTCTCACCATCCAACTTCATTTCTAAATGGTAGACATAACTATGTGGCTTTTGTTTGATTTTAGTGTATTGTTTAGGAGTGTCTAATACCCAATTAATTAGTTTAATTCCATGGCAGGCTTACTTAAATTTTTTTAATTTTTATAAAGGAATATAGTCATATTTGAATAAATATAATTTATAGATTGAAATTCAGTAGCTTCTATCTATGCAATTTCTTGGTGTCTTTTTGACTTAATTTTGACTTTGTACTTCGTTATTCTGCAATTTAATTCTTACTGATGAAATTAATAGTTTACTTGATCACTGTACAACTACCTACCTTCTGCCTTCCAAATTGGTAAGTACCATAACTTCATAAAGAAATTGAAAGAGTCACCATTTTATAGTTACATTCCCGCTCCAAATTTAATTTCAAATATTCCAGAAAGCAATGCAAAGAAGACTTAACATGTAGATTAAATTGACCTCAAAATTCTCATCTCAAATTACATAGAAAATGTGATTTTAATCAGTGTCTTTATCTCTAAATAACAAAAGTTCTTTGGAGGAGTGTCCTGGAAAAGACATTTATTAACATTAGTACTGGTTACCAGACAGTGAACTGAGCAGAAACTTACATGCCATGTTTGACCCCTTTCCTCCAGCCTTTGGCATCGAAGCTGTGAAAAATCGTGTGCATACTCTCTCCTGGATATTTCTTATATTTGCGTTCTCCAGTAAATATTTTCTTCCACTAATCCTCATTACCCTTTGCTTTGACTATCAGTATAGCCCTTCTCCCTATTACCCACTGTTACTAGAATTATTATTCTAAAATACAGGCAGGAACATGCTACTTTCCACTTCTTAAGAAACAATTACATACTCCAAAGTCGTTCAAACTTCATAAAATAAAACCTTAATGCACCAACACATCTTCACACTCAAATATATCCTTCCATGAAACTTAACCAAACCAACTGAAACCATCCACCAAGTCTTCTTGCTGTTTTGTTCATGGTCTCCCATTGGCCACTAATATTTCATCCTTTTCTTTGCAGAGTAAAACTCACTTATATTTTAAGACTCAGAATTAATATCATCTATTCTGTGAAATTTTCTATCCCGCCCACTCACTGGAAATGGTTGCATGTTTCTATCTTACAGTATTTTGCAAGCATATGCATATTTTAAATGTATGTTTCATTTTGCCTAACTAATCTGTATTATTTGTCTTTCCCGCTAATTATAAAATATTGGAAGTTGGGGATCATGAAACCTTCATATTTAGGTATCCTGTATTTCCTGATATAGTGTTTTGTGCATGTGAACTCCGGATGTTATCACCTTCCATCTCCATAGCCCTTACTTGTAATGAAGCGCTCTCCAACATTTTTTATTCATTTTTGAAAAATCAAATCTGAAGCAAAATTGTCCTATATCCCCTCTTCACATACGGCTCCTGAAAAGACACTCTATACATGATGCATTGGATTTAGCACCCTCATTTAACGTTTTTAAGCTTCATCAATCCAGTATGAATTCACCCAATTCCATTGTAATTTCCATCACCAGGGTCACCAGTGACTTGGACTGGAACACCTGATTAACTATTTTCAGGACTTTTCTTTTTCACACTTGTTGATGCATTTAACATTTGTGATTTACTTAAAACCCTCTCTTCTGATTTTTCAGACATATCTCTCTTCAGGTTTTTCCCTTTGCTTATGTAACTGTTTTCTTCTAATATCCTTTTCTGGATCCTAGAATCTAGACCTCAGAAAAGCTTGGAGCTAAAGACATGCCCACGAATAATAAGGATAGAGATATAAATTAAGGGCAGCAGAGTGGATAAGATGACTCTTATCCACTGTGGATAAGAATGGATACAGGGAGAGTGCATTCTGTATAAAGAGGGGGACAAAGATGAACCCAGGAAAAGGAAATTTATGAAGATAGTTGGCCAGTGCAGACCATAGACTACATTTAAAAACAACTTTTTCCTGGGAAAATACTCAAATTATTACAAGTGTTAGTGTGACACATTGTTTTAATATTCTATCAGTGTATGAAAAACAGAATAAATGAGTTGTTATCTACAGGTTCTTTTCAGACTTGGGGTTCCATCATTTTAAATGAAGATAGTTATTTTTCATATTTATAGTTACAGTCTTAACAAAGAACTGGATTTTAATTTTATTCCATTTTAGTGACAGAGATGGTCAGAGGCAAATCAGGCATTTGACCCAATAAAGGTGCTGACACCTCACAGATACAGCCACAACTATGGTGGGTTTGAAACAGAGTATTAAAATAGGGCTAGAATATCTTTTAAAAGGGCAGGTCCTCAAGTCTGATATTCATAATTGTAGTTATCCCATGGGCTGTGATGTGCTTTATAAAACCTGGTAAAAATCACTCATAATCAACACTGTGGAAAGTTGTGCAAGAGTTGAGGCAATTACAATATCTTCAGAATCTCATAAAATGATTTGGAAACCAACTGTCCTATGAAGATTGTTTTTATTCACTTCCTCAAAATCAGAATATTATGATCAATTTGTACAGGACCAGATGTCAAAGCCATGTGGAGCCTCATATACCTCAGTCAACAAGACATTCTCTTTTTAGTTTATCTTTGATAATGAATGATTTTAATTTTATTACATTAAACATTCTGTTCTACAAGGACTATCTGTGGGTTGGAATATTACATTAAGCATGTTCAACGAATAGATTCTCTCATTTAATCTTTCATTTAGAGAAGTGGGAATCAATGTAACTGTCAAGATAATTTTTTAATCCAATCTCCAAACCCAAAAGCAAATGAATAAAACTTTTGCTTTGATCATCTCTTTCTTTCCTTCCTTCCTTTCTTTCTTCTTTCTTTCTCTCTCCCTTTCTTTCTTTTCTTTCTTTCTTTTCTTTCTTTCTTTCTTTTCTTTCTTTTCTTTCCTTCTTTCTTTCTTTCCCTTCCTTCCTTCCTTCCTTTCCCTTTCTTTCTTTCTTTTCTTTTCTTTTCTTTTCTTTTCTTCTCTTTTCTTTTCTTTTCTTTTCTTTTCTTTTCTTTTCTTTTCTTTTCTTTTCTTTTCTTTTCTTTTCTTTTGACAGAGTCTCACTCCGTTGGCCAGGCTGGAGTGCAGTGGCACCATCTCGGCTCACTGCAACCTCTGCGTCCTGGGCTCAAGCAGTTCTCCTGCCTCAGCCTCCCAAGTAGCTGGGATTACAGGGGTGTGCCACCAGGCCCGGCTACTTTTTGTATGTTTAGTAGAGACAGGATTCCACCATGTTGGCCAGGCTGGTCTTGAACTCTTGACCTCAGGTAATCCACCGTGCCCAGCCTGCTTTGATCATCTATTTCTTAATACTCTATTTCAACTCTAAGGACTGAGTTTGTTGTTGTGAAATAAATAAAATATTGTATTCTAATAACTTTTTGTTTGTCTTCCTCTTCCATTACAAATGTGGTTATTTTTTAAAATGGGAAATATATCACTTTTTCTATTTTCAACTTACCTTCCCCAGTAGTTAACAGAGTATTTAGCAGATAGTAGGCCTACAAAAATATTTGACAAATGAATGAAGGAAACCATGCTTGCTTAAAAGTAGATGTATATCTTAGATGAAGGAAGATCAAATATGCAGATTACATTTACTCAGCAGTTACTATGTGGTAGATGTGATATGTGTCTTGCTTACATTATTCTGATTTAATTCTCCCATCAAACTGATGGCATAGATATTACTATCCACATTTTGCAGGATATAATATTGAGGCTTAGAGTTAAGTGTCTGGCCTAATGTCGCACAGGTAGTATATGATAGAGATGTGATTTGTACTTAAATTGACTCCATAGTCTATGTTCTGTCTACTCCACCACACAGCCAAGGATTAAAGTATTAGATGTCAGAATGCCATGAGACTCAACTCTGAAGCCGTCATTGATTTTATTGAAGAATTATTAATATATTATTAGATCCAGCATGTTTTTCAAAATAAATACGATTGTAAGTGTAGGGAACCCAAGTAAGAAGCATTGGGTTTTTAGCATAAATATTTCTGCAGAGCATTTTATTCTGGAGAAAACAATTACTCCGTGCATAGTCTGATTATATAAAATATCAATTGTACATATTATTTATGAAAGTTTTCAAATCAACCTAGATTTTTTTTAATTTAGAGGTAGATTCTTTTGAGACATTATTGGGTTCAGGGTGTTTGGCTTTTTGTACAAATGTCACATGCCTTCAGTTATGACACAAAAAACAATTCCATTAGGTTTCAACCTCAGTACATACACATCCATCCACATACGTGCCTAATGTCAGTTTATTAATTCACAGTGATTTTGAGCTCATAATGCCCTAGCTTCTGAAAAATATATTGACATTTTTGCATAATCCCCAAAATCTTTGTAAACCATTACTACTAAAAAATTAGTAAAGAAAATCCTTGAAATGGTTTTGGGAGTACTATGGATTTTTATTTTTATTTTTATTTTATTTTTTTATTATACTTTAAGTTCTAGAGTACATGTGCACAACGTGCAGGTTTGTTACATATGTACACATGTGCCATGTTGGTGTGCTGCACCCATTAACTCGTCATTTACATTAGGTATATCTCCTAATGCTATCCCTCCACCCAATACCCCCCAAAACAGGCCCCGATGTGTGATGTTCCCCTTGCTGTGTCCAAGTGATCTCATTGTTCAATTCTCACCTATGAGTGAGAATATGCGGTGTTTGGTTTTCTGTTCTTGCGATAGTTTGTTGAGAATGATGGTTTCCAGCTGCATCCATGTCCCTACAAAGGACACGAACTCATCCTTTTTTATAGCTGCATAGTATTCCATCGTGTGTATGTGCCACATTTTCTTAATCCAGTGTGCCACTGATGGACATTTGGGATGATTCCAAGTCTTTGCTATTGTGAATAGAGCCGCAACAAACATACGTGTGCATGTGTCTTTATAGCAGCATGATTTATAATCCTTTGGGTATATCCCCAGTAATGGGATGGCTGGGTCAAATGGTATTTCTAGTTCTAGATCCTTGAGGAATCGCCACACTGTTTTCCACAATGGTTGAATTAGTTTACAGTCCCACCAACAGTGTAAAAGTGTTCCTATTTCTCCACATCCTCTCCAGCACCTGTTTTTTTCTGACTTTTTAATGATTGCCATTCTAACTGGTGTGAGATGGTATCTCATTGTGGTTTTGATGTGCGTTTCTCTGATGGCGAGTGATGATGAGCATTTTTCATGTGTCTGTTGGCTGCATAAATGTCTTCCTTTGAGAAGTGTCTGTTCATATCCTTTGCCCACTTTTTGATGGGGTTGTTTGGTTTTTTCTTGTAAATTTGTTTGAGTTCTTTATAGGTTCTGGGTGTTAGCCCTTTGTCAGATGAGTAGATTGCAAAAATGTTCTCCCATTCTGTAGGTTGCCTGTTCACTCTGATGGTAGTTTATTTTGCTGTGCAGAAGCTCTTTTGTTTAATTAGATCCCATTTGTCAATTTTGGCTTTTGTTGCCATTGCTTTTGGTGTTTTAGACATGAAGTCGTTGCCCATACCTATGTCCTAAATAATATTACCTAGGTTTTCTTCTAGGGTTTTTATGGTTTTAGGTCTAACATTTAAGTCTTTAATCCATCTTGAATTAATTTTTGTATAAGGTGTAAGGAAGGGATCCAGTTTCAGCTTTCTACATATGGCTAGCCAGTTTTCCCAGCACCATTTATTAAATAGGGAAATCTTTCCCCATTTCTTGTTTTTGTCAGGTTTGTCAAAGATCAGATGGCTGTAGATGTGTGGGATTATTTCTGAGGGCTCTGTTCTGATATAGACCAACAGAGACCATTGGTCTATATCTCTTTTTTGGTACCAGTACCATGCTGTTTTGGTTCCTGTACCCTTGTAGTATAGTTTGAAGTCAGGTAGCGTGATGCCTCCAGCTTTATTCTTTTAGCTAAGGATTTTCTCGGCTGTGCGGGCTCTTTTTTGGTTCCATAAGAACTTTAAAGTAGTTTTTTCCAATTCTGTGAAGAAGTCATTGGTAGCTTGATGGGGATGGCATCGAATCTACAAATTACCTTGGGCAGTATGGCCATTTTCACGACATTGATTCTTCCGATCCATGAGCAAGAAATGTTTTTCCATTTGTTGATGTCCTCTTTTATTTCATTGAGCAGTGGTTTGCAGTTCTCCTTGAAGAGGTCCTTCACAACCCTTGTAAGTTAGATTCTCCTAGGTATTTTATTCTCTTTGAAGCAATTGTGAATGGAGTTCACTCATGATTTGGCTCTCTGTTTGTCTGTTACTGGTGTATAAGAATGCTTGTGATTTTTGCACATTGATTTTGTATACTGAGACTTTGCTGAATTTGCTTATCAGCTTAAGGAGATTTTGGGCTGAGACTATGGGGTTTTCAAAATATACAATCATGTCATCTGCAAACAGGGACAATTTGACTTCTTCATTTCCTAATTGAATACCCTTTATTTCTTTCTCTTGCCTGATTGCCCTAGCCAGAACTTCCAACACTATGTTGAATAGGAGTGGTGAGAGAGGGCATCCCTGTCTTGTGCCAGTTTTCAAAGGGAATGCTTCCACTTGTTGCCCATTCAGTATGATATTGGCTGTGTGTTTGTCATAAATAGCTCTTATTATTTTGAGATACGTCCCATCAATACCAAATTTATTGAGAGTTTTTAGCATGAAGGGCTGTTGAATTTTGTCAAAAGCCTTTTCTGCATCTATTGAGATAATCATGTGGTTTTTGTCTTTGGTTCTCGTTATATGCTGGATTACGTTTATTGATTTGCATATGTTGAACCAGCCTTGCTTCCCAGGGATAAAACCCACTTTGTCATGGTGGATAAGCTTTTTGATGTGCTGCTGGATTTGGTTTGCCATTATTTTATTGAGGATTTTTGCATCGATGTTCATCAGGGATATTGGTCTAAAATTCTGTTTTTTTGTTGTGTCTCTGCCAGGCTTTGGTATCAGGATTATGCTGGCCTCATAAATGAGTTAGGGTGGATTCCCTCTTTTTCTATTGATTGGAATAGTTTCAGAAGGAATGGTGCCAGCTCCTCCTTGTACCTCTGGTAGAATTCGACTGTGAATCCGTCTGGTCCTGGACTGTTTTTGGTTGGTAGGCTATTAATTATTGCCTCAATTTCAGAACCTGTTATTGGTCTATTCAGGGATTCAACTTCTTCCTGATTTAGTCTTGGGAGAGTGTATGTTACCAGGAATTTATCCATTTCTTCTAGATTTTCTAGTTTATTTGCATAGAGGTGTTTATAGTATTCTCTGATCGTAGTTTGCATTTCTTTGGGGTCATTGGTGATATCCTTTTTATCGTGTTTTATTGCACCTATTTGATTCTTCTCTCTTTTCCTCTTTCTAGTTTTGCTAGCGTTCTATCAATTTTGTTGATCTTTTCAAAACACCAGCTCCTGGATTCATGGATTTTTTTGAAAGGATTTTTGTGTCCCTATCTCCTTCAGTTTGCTTCCATCTTAGTTGTTTCTTGCCTTCTGCTAGCTTTTGAATGTGTTTGCTCTTGCTTCTCTAGTTCTTTTAATTGTGATGTTAGGGTGTCAATTTTAGATATTTCCTGCTTTCTCTTGTGGGCATTCAGTGCTATAAATTTCCCTCTACACACTGCTTTAAATGTGTCCCAGAGATTCTGGTAAGTTGTATCTATGTTCTCATTGGTTTCAAAGAACATCTTTCTTTCTGTCCTCATTTCGTTGTGTACCCAGTAGTCATTCAGGAGCAGGTTGTTCAGTTTCCATGTAGTTGAGTGGTTTTGACTGAGTTTCTTAGTCCTGAGTTCTAGTTTGATTGCACTGTGGTCTGAGAGACAGTTTGTTATAATTTCTGTTCTTGTACATTTGCTGAGGAGTGCTTTACTTCCAACTATGTGGTCAATTGTGGAATAAGTGCGATGTGGTGCTGAGAAGAATGTTTATTCTGTTGATTTGGGGTGGAGAGTTATGTAGATGTCTATTAGGTCTGCTTGGTGCAGAGCTGAGTTCAATTCCTGCATGTCCTTGTTAACTTTCTGTCTCGTTGATCTGTCTAATGTTGACAGTGGAGTGTTGAAGTCTCCCATTACTATTGTGTGGGAGTCTAAGTCTCTTTGTAAGTCTCTAAGGACGTGCTTTATGAATCTGGGTTTTCCTGTATTGGGTGCATATATATTTAGGATAGTTAGCTCTTCTTGTTGAATTGATCCCTTTACCATTATGTAATGGCCTTCTTTGTCTCTTTTGATCTTTGTTGGTTTAAAGTCTGTTTTATCAGAGACTAGGATTGAAACCCCTGCCTTTTTTTGTTTTCCATTTGCTTGGTAGATCTTCCTCCATCCCTTTATTTTCAGCCTATGTGTATCTCTGCACTTGAGATGGGTCTCCTGAATACAGCACACTGATGGGTCTTGACTCTTTATCCAATTTGCCAGTCTTTGTCTTTTAATTGGACCATTTAGCCCATTTACATTTAAGGTTAATATTGTTATGTGTGAATTTGATCCTGTCATTATGATGTTAGCTGGCTGTTTGCTCATTAGTTGATGCAGTTTCTTCCTAGCATCTATGGTCTTTCCATTTTGGCATGTTTTTGCAGTGGCTGGTACTGGTTGTTCCTTTCCATGTTTAGGGCTTCCTTCAGGAGCTCTTGTCGGGCAGGCCTGGTGGTGACAAAATCTCTAAGCATTTGCTTGTCTGTAAAGGATTTTATTTCTCCTTGACTTATGAAACTTAGTTTGTCTGGATATGAAATTCTGGGTTGAAAATTCTTTACTTTAAGAATGTTGAATATTGGCCCCCACTCTCTTCTAGCATGTAGAGTTTCTGCTGAGAGATCCACTGTTAGTCGGATGGGCTTCCTTTTGTGGGTAACCCGATCTTTCTCTCTGGCTGCCCTTTACATTTTTTCCTTCATTTCAACCTTGGTGAATCTGACAGTTGTTTGTCTTGGGGTTACTCTTCCGAAGGAGTATCTCTGTGGCGTTCTCTGGTTTTCCTGAATTTGAATGTCAGCCTGCCTTGCTAGGTTGAGTAAGTTCTCCTAGATAATATCCTGCAGAATATTTCCAAACTTGGTTCCATTCTCCATGTCACTTTCAGGTACACCAGTCAGATGTGGATTTGGTCTTTTCACATAGTCCCGTATTTCTTGGAGGCTTTGTTCATTTATTTTTACTCTTTTCTCTAAACTTCTCTTCTCGCTTCATTTCATTCATTTGATCTTTAATCACTGGTACCCTTTCTTCCAGTTGATTGAATTGGTTACTGAACCTTGTTCATGTGTCACATAGTTCTCATGCCATGGTTTTCAACTCCATCAGGTCATTTAAGGACTTCTCTACCCTGGTTATTCTAGTTATCCATTCATCTAATCTTTTTGCAAGGTTTTTAGCTTCTTTGTGATGGGTTCACACTTCCTCCTTTAGCTCGGAGAAGTTTGATCGTCTGAAGCCTTCTTCTCTCAACTTGTCAAAGTCACTCTCCTTCTAGCTTTGTTCCATTGCTGGCAAGGAGCTGCGTTCCTTTGGAGGAGAAGAGGCACTCTAATTTTTAGAATTTTCAGCTTTTCTCCTTTGTTTCTCTCCATCTTTGTGGTTTTATCTACCTTTGGTCTTTGATGATGGTGACGTACAGATGGGGTTTTGGTGTGGATGTCCTTTCTCTATGTTAGTTTTCCTTCTAACAATCAGGACCCTCAGCTGCAGGTCTTTTGGAGTTTACTGGAGATCCACTCCAGACCTGTTTTCCTGGGTATCAGCAGCAGAGGCTGCGGAACAGTGAATATTGTTGAACAGTAAATGTTGCTGCCTGATCGTTCCTCTGGAAGCTTCGTCTCAGAGGGGTACCTGGCCATGTGAGGTGTCAGTCTGCCCCTACTGGAGTGTGCCTCCCAGTTAGGCTACTCAGGGGTCAGGGACCCACTTGAGGAGGCAGTCTGTCCGTTCTCAGATCTCAAACTCTGATGGGAGAACCACTACTCTCTTCAAAGCTATCAGACAGGGACATTTAAATCTGCAGAAGTTTCTGCTGCCTTTTGTTCAGCTATGCCTTGCCCCCAGAGGTGGAGTCCACAAAGGCAGGCAGGCCTCCTTGAGCTGCAGTGGGCTCCACCCAGTTTGAACTTCCCACCTGCTTTGTTTACCTACTCAAGCCTCAGCAATGGTGGGCGTCCCTCCTCCAGCCTCACTGTCACCCTGCAGTTCCATCTCAGACTGCTGTGCTAGCAATGAGCGAGGCTCTGTGGCTGTGGGACCCTCCAAGCCAGGTGCGGGATATAGTCTCCTGGTGTGCCATTTGCTAAGACTCTTGGAAAAGCTCAGTCTTAGGGTGGGAGTGACCCAATTTTCCAGGTGATGTCTGTCATGGCTTCCCTTGGCTAGGAAAGGGAATTCCCTGACCACGTTTGCTTCCCAGGTGAGGCGATGCCTTGCCCTGCTTTGGTTCTGTCTTGGTGGGCTCCACCCACTGTCCTGCACCCACTGTCTGACACGGACCAGTAAGATGAACCCGGTACCTCAGTTGGAAATGCAGAAGTCAGCCGTCTTCTGCGTTGCTCACGCTGGAAGCTATAGACTGGAGCTGTTCCTTTTCAGCCATCTTGGAACCCAGCAAAAGCTGTTTCTTATTTGCAGAGGCATCCAGTGCATATTTATTAAGATTAATGCATATTATTAAAAATTACATTTATTTTTACAGATCCAAGAAATTGACACAAATAATGAGCAAGAAAATGATTATGAAGAGGATATTGCCTCATTTTCCACATATATTCCTTGTAAGTTTTTCTATGTTTTATATATACATATGTCATATCCATATATATACCACATATATATGTGACTTATGGAAGATGTAACTGAAAAAGCAAGACTGAAGAGAATGTGGCAAGGTATTTAATTAACTGGCTTTTAATTTGTAATAGAGACACTACTACATCATATTGCTAATTTAAATGCTTTTAATACGTTCAAGTTTTAGTAATCAAATACTGATTTTTCCTACCCAGAGGGAATACACAAATAACTCTGTTATGACTATTTGGACTATTTGGTAACTACATTTTTAAAGTTTTTTAAAAACACAAAACCACGTTCTTTGCAGACCTTAGTTTTCTCAGTTATGAAATGAGAACATTGAACTAGAATACTCTCTAAGGTCCTCCCTGGCTCTATATCTGTGATTCTACATTCTAAAGTCTGAAGAAATAATTCATGATGTTCCTACATGTATATAAACGTATAAATTTATATACACACTTATATATATGTGTATATATAGATATACACACATGTATATATACATGTTTATATGTGTATGTAAACTCTACCCATTATGCCAGGTTTTATTGGCATACAGCTCAACGGCTTCACCAGCATGTTGGATAGGAATCTCACACCCAACATTTTTGAAAATTCTGATTCCTGCCATTGCCAAACCTCTCCATCTGATGACTTCCCTATCTCAGTAAGTGAAAACTCCTTCCCTCCTTTGTTCAAGTCAGTTAAAAAATCCTTGAAAGTCATCCTTGGCATTTTTACTTTCTCTCCTATCCCATACGCAATCAGTTATACAATACTGTTGACTCTACCTTCAAAATATTCCCAGCATTCAGCCATTTCTCTCCCCTTTCATTATCCTAGTCCACACCATCATCAGTTCTCCCTTTGTTTACTGCAGTAACACAGTGGAGAAATGGAGGGCCAATGTCACTTCCCATATTGCAAGTTTGGCAATGAACAGAAATGTTTCTATTGTTATGACTCAGGAGGGAGGATTACTACTGGTATTTATTGGGTAGAGATAGAAGGAATGCTACTAAATAATGTATAGAAAGCCTTCATTGCAACTTTCACATTTGCTGCCTCTGATATTCTTCGCTTCATGGAAAGACTAAACACCTTTCATGAAGGATTAAACACTTTTCTTCACCAAATCCTCCAATACTTCCCTATTGTACTCATAATCTTTCTCATCCCCTACAAGACCCTAATCTTTGTGTTCCCATCTCTCACCATTCTCTTGCTTGTTCACATACCAATAATGCTCCTGCCTCAGGGCATTTGCACTTTCTATTCCTTCTGTACACTTTCTCCTTATATGCCCAAGGCTTGCTCCATCACTTCTTTCTTTGTATTATGACACCCTCCTCTTCATTTCACTTTACCTGCTCCTTTTCTTCATTGCATTTATCAACACTTAACATAATATATCATTTATCTGGTTGTTGTTTATTGCCTGTATTCTCTTTCTAAAACACATGCTCAAAGGGATTAGGGCTTCTTATTCACTGTTTTTATTGTATCCCCAGTACCTGTAACAGAACATAGTCTATACCCAATGACACATTATTGACCAAAAGTTTTTCAAATGATGGGGAACTGCAAATCAAATAAAGTTAAATGCAATTAAATGCCTTCACTAGCATACTTTGGCAAAATTAGTAAACTCTTCAAATTATTGCAGGACACAAAAAATGCTAAATATTAAATTAATGGATTAATGCACCAAGCTTTGAAGTTATATATCTTATCATTTAAATTATAATAAAAGTGATTTATAATCAGGCCACCATTGAAAATTACCATATGTTTATCATGACATTTAATTTTCAGAAGAATTGACTGTAATAATAAAATATTATTTCAATTATTTATAAAGAAAAATTTCACTTTTGCAGTTTGGAACTACAAACTCTCTTGTATATGAAACTGCGTGTGACTGGGCTCAAGCCAGTCTCTTTCATGAGTGAGAGGGGGAAGCACAGAACTCTAGCTCAGCGGGTTCCCATTGGTATTACCATTACAACAAAGCATGCTAAAACACACTAACTCGTTAAATCTGACTTTCCAGGGCTGAAACTCAAGTTTCGGCATATTTGATGACAAGTACCATACAGATTCTGTTGCTTATTCGGTATTAAGAAACACTGAATATATAAACAGAAATGTGGCTAAGAGTAATTTCCTATAGCATGAATGTAATTCTGAGCTGATGACTGATTTGCCCATATAGAAATAATAAAGTCCCTTTGCTAGCCTGAGCAATAATTGTTTTCCATCCATTCCATCATCTACTCCATCAGCATTTCTAGAGACTACTTTATTTCAGGCTTAGTGTTTTGTGTTAAGGATAAAAAGATGAATGAGATCTGTGCAGATAGATCATACAGAAACAAATAACTATCCACTCTGCCCAGGCTGGTAATTAAAGAATCTTGGTTTAGTTCTAATATTGGAAACTGTATCTTTCTTCTTTCTCACATGAAAGAATAGAAAAACAAAAAAGAAAATTCCATAGAGTAATATGGGCTACCATCATGGGCATGATTTTTCTACATGACTAATTTTTCTCCATGGGAGAAAAATTTCTATGGTGTAATTCTTCATTTTAAAGGAGTCTTTCTTCTCTACATTCTGCTGTTTGGGATTTTAAGCTATATTTTAGCTTAACAACATTTTAATACAGCAATTTCTTGCCTTGACAAGGACAAGAATTCACAAATTCAAAGGTCTGTTACAGAGGTTCCAAAGTCTGTTTAGAAATTCCAAAAGACTGTTTTAAATTTTTCGAATCCTTTATTTAGAGAAGATTTTTATAAAGAAAATTTGATAAAAGTTTTTTTCTGAAGATTTAAAGTCATTGTATTATAATTTCTTTTTTTCTGTTTTCTTCCTGAGTATTTAAAGAGCACTTACTGTATATAACATAAAAACAAATAATGGTATGGTTGTCAGAGTAGAGGGAATTTGGATCATTTGGTTAAATTTCAGGGTAGAATGCATTTATAGGTGAAGAACTGATCCTCAGAAAGATTTACCTACTGTTGGTGATTTACATGCCTTCCCCACCAAAAAAAATTAACTTTTACCAAGTAATAGTTCCAAAATTAATATAGTATCTGTAAATGATTTATTATAAGGAATTATAAAATATTATAGTTATCTGTAAAGATCAATATATATTAAATAACTAAATAAGAGTCACAGATTCATTTGTATTTATTATTTACAAGCAAGTAAAGGTTTGTGTCTTTTCCCTTTTCTTTACCTTTTCCATCATTTATTATTTTATTGGGTCAGTTATATTGTTTTCTAATAAAAATGCAAGGATGCTATCAAATATATGAACTTGTTAAAACAACAACTCTAAAGAATCAGAATATCATTATCTGCATGAGTGTGTCATATACACAGATAGCAAGACATAATGGAGCTTTGACTGTTCATTTGGTAAGTATTTTAAAAGCCCAGAAATAAATGACTGTTCACTAAAAGTTATACATTTGACAGCTTTTCACTATATCAGGTCATAAAAGTTTTATTAGCAGTACTACTATTTCTGTACAAATTTACAAAATATGAAATGCCTCCAGATGGTGTGATTAAATGAAATAATGCAATCTTCATTGTAAACAGCCACACAGAACCCAGCATGTCATCATGAAAGCAGGAAGACCTACAGGCAGAGTGCAGATGTTGCTGAGGCAAGTGAAATGGAAGGGGAAGGAAAAGAGAATGGATCAGACATGGAGGCCAAGCACAGCCCACTAGAGGTTGGCAGTGAGAGTTCTGAGGACCAGTATGATGACTTGTATGTGTTCATTCCTGGTGCCGATCCAGAAAATAATTCACAAGAGCCACTCATGAGCAGCAGACCTCCTCTCCCTCCTCCGCGACCCATAGCTACTGCCTTCCAACTGGAAAGACCTCACTTCACCTTACCAGGTAAGTTTAAGGTTAGAAAAAACAAAGCAAAACAAAGACAAACCTTTGACAGGCTTACATAGCAAATAGTGCAATGGCAAATCTATACAGAGCAGATCAGCTTCTGAAACCAAGAGCAGCATTCCTCCTATTCTTTAAAAACTAAGGCCTGGGAAATGAGGCAAGAGATAACTACCTCTACCTCGTTCTTTTCTTTCTTTTTTCCTTCCTTCCTTCCTTCCTTCCTTCCTTCCTTCCTTTCTTCCTCTTTCCACCCTCCCTCCTTTGCTTTCTTCCTTCCTTCTCTCACTTTTTCTCTCTCTCTTTCCTTCTTCCCTGTCTCATTACAAAGCTTTAAGAAAATAAAACTTGGAAGGAGTCTATAGTTCTTCATGTAAAATGAACCTCAGGCATTTTGTGGAAAAGGAAATACAACATTGCTTTTAAAACATGCTCTCAGTCTTCAGAAAAAAAAAGTGAAATGCTGATGATCCACAATTTTCAGATGAACTTGGGCACTTCAGTCACTTGGTAGCTGTGGGAGAATGAAGTGTTAAAGGGTTTGTCGCACACTGCACTGACACCAAAGAAACACTCTATACACTATCCAAGTGGAAGAAGAGTCAACGTAGCTGTCACTGGCATTTGTTCCCAGATGCAGGAATTGGGGTGTGGAAAGTGGGTGTGGGGAATCTGTCCTTGTGGAGGGCATGAAGAGGAGCTTCCACATTAGGTTTATCTGCCTGGAGTGTTCAACAGCCTGACAAACTCCCAGCTCCAGGCTCACTCTTACAGTCACAAATTATCATCTACTTTTTGATCATTATTTCATATGTACTTCCCAAATTTATATTTATTTTCCAAATACAATGTTCTTAAGAAGGCAATTTAGTTAAAAAAATATCCTTATCAAAACCCCATTTTCACTACAATTTAGTTGTTGGATCCTAGAAGGCTATAAAGTATAAAAACATGGCCTTGTTTCAAAAAGTAAATTTTTAAGCAATGAAATTTAGTATTTGGGCTGGGCGCAGTGGCTCACGCCTATAATCCCAACACTTTGGGAGGCTGAGGTAGGCGGATCACCTGAGGTCAGGAGTTTGAGACCAGCCTGGCCAACATGGTGAAACCCCATCTCTACTAAAAATACAAAAGTTAGCTGTGCTTGCGCCTGTAATCCCAGCTACTGGGGAGGCTGAGGCAGGAGAATCACTTGAGCCCGGGAGGTGGAGGTTGCAGTGAGCCAAGATCATGCCACTGTAGCCCAGCCTGGACAACAAGAGCGAAACTCCATCTCAAAAAAAAAAAAAAAAAAAAGGAATTTAGCATTTGTGTCCTTGAAGGCTCTCTATGAAGACCCCAGTTTACCAACATAAGCTTTATTAAGCTTATGCACTGTGTTTAGAGGTGGAAAATACTACTTAATTGAAAGCTCTGAAGCCTAATGGATATTGCTCTGATTCATTCATTCATTCAACAGATATTTATTACCTACTGTATTTCAAGCTCTTGTGGACCCCTAACATTTATCCATGAAGTAGATCTATTAATATTTAATGGTGAGGGGAGAAAACATCATAAGTTGGTAATACACTGACTATAAAATTCTTGCATATTTTTCTCATTTTTCAGATCTTAATAATTTGTTATAACAAAATTAATTGTCAAGAAGACAAACTTGTCTTGTGTCAGATTATTTCTCTTAAAAGTGCTAATATTAAATCATATTTTTCCTAATGTAAATTTCTATATATCGTCTGTTGGTTAGCAGGTCTAAAACGACTCTACCCAGGGTCTTAATGAGATATCTAAGATCAGAAATGTAATCTTGGCTAATATATCTCCTGAAAACTAGCAAATATAAAAAGCAAAATAAAACAAAAACTCACTTATTTAGTTTAAAAGCTCTGTTTTTACATTTTATATTCAGTGTTACTTTTATCTTATCTTTTCATAGCACTGATGTTAGAAGTGGATAATAAAATGCCGGTATTTTTTCTTAAAATTTTTTTATTCATCTTTAAATGCAAGGCTGTACACTATCACTTATTTTTTTTGCCAGAGACTTTGTATGTCTTTGACTTTGGCTAGTTATACCTTCAGGAGTTGTTCTTTCTGAGTAGCTTCCATCTACCATCAACTTTCTGAAGGAAAAAAAAAAAAAAGCCATCTCCTCAGTGCTGTAGGCATCAAATTCCTCACGATGGATTTAGGAACTTCTTCATTAGAGAAACTAATAACATATAATACTATAGAGCACTTTACAGTTTATAAAGAACCCATTGTTTCTTTTTAACTTCCCAAGAATCCTCAGATCCCTCCTTGAC
This sequence comes from Macaca thibetana thibetana, assembly GCF_024542745.1. NCBI lineage: Eukaryota > Metazoa > Chordata > Mammalia > Primates > Cercopithecidae > Macaca > Macaca thibetana. Next base: position 86,875,651 of record NC_065582.1, on the reverse strand, counting down.
TCAGTTCCAAGCAGTGCTATAATTAGAATGTGTCAGTTACTTCTATTAACAGGTCTCCTAGGCTAGTAGGATTTTTCTGTTCTTTATACAGTCTTGCCCCAATTACTTCAAAAGTTGGAATTATAGAAGTGATTTGTTTTCATCTTTATTGATATATACCACCTGAATTGAGAAAGCTTAGGTCTCACTCTTAACTGAAAAGGATAATCTGATACTTTGGAAAGTAAAAAGTAAAATGTATTATTTCTAGTACAAGCCCAACTTTAGAAATAGTTGGGAAGAGAGGTGGGTGGGGAAACAAAGAGAGTTAAGAGCTCAGGAAATTGGTTCATAAACGTAAGATGGTTGACACATTCCGCTAAAAATGAAACACTGAAAAAGTGGTTCCCACACACTTAATCCGGTTTCACCTGTGTTGCTGTCAGTGAACCAGAAGTCATAAAATCAAAATCTTAAAACTGATTATTCAAAGGATAAAAGGCAAGTCGTGGTGAATTGAAAGTTAGCGCTAGGCACATTGGTAATACTTCTTAAGTTAAACTAAATGAAACTATGAGAGTTAAGACTCTGTTGGGAGATTATCTTAATCTCGCCTCATAAACCTGCCCAAGACAATTGCTGAATCTTTCTATAATAATATTCTTTTATTCTGCTCTGCTACTTGTCTTTCCCCTTTTAAGTTTTTCCACTAAAATCTTCATAAGTAAACTAATTTGGGGAGTATCAGGTTCTCACCAAACAAAGGGCAAATTCAAAAAAGAATGGAAATGAAAGAAAAAGCCCTCATTGGCCTGGTAGAGAGCCATTAAAATTCTTTTTAATTTACTTGTTAATCAAAGCAATCAAAGCATATTATATCTTTGTCTTATTAATAACTGCTACAAAAATATTTTAACATATTCTTATAAAAATATGTCAAGATATTACTGAATGTAAAAACCATCAAAAACTCTGAAACCTATAATTTTATTCTTTTCATGTGAATTCATTCTCACACCATTGATCATCCATGCTGTCTTTTATGTCATGAACTCTACTTTCAGTGTCTGTCATCTATGTTTTTTATTTGTTTATTTTTTTTTTTGGTTTTATTTTTGAGGCAGGATCTCGCTCTATTGCTCAGCCTGGAGTGCAATGGCATGCTTATAGCTCACTATAGCCTCCAACTCTTGGGCTAAAGCAATCCTCTCTCCTCAGTTTCTGGAGTAGCTAGGAGTATTGGCCGCCTGGCTAATTCTTTTATTTTTGTAGATACTAGGTCTCACTACGCTGCTCTCAAATTCCTGGCCTCCAGCTATCCTCTCACCTCAGCCTCCCAAAGCATTGTGATTAGGCACAGAAGCCACCGAGCCTGGTCAGAGTCCTTTATCTATGAATAAGGTCTGTTGACTTGTAGAAAACAAGAGCTGCATTTTTGAAGGTCAGTTTGTCATAGTCAAAGACCGACTGCTATGAAACCAACTAATGGTGCCTTTGGCTATTTCTCCCTGTCATTTTCAGAGAAATTAAATTTTAGGTGAAATATCCAGTGCAAGCAATATGAAACATGAAACGACTTCAAATGAAAAAAAAAAATCTAAGAGTATTATGCTTGAAAAACACAAGTTTTCAAAGTTGTGGAGTTTGAGACATAGATTTATAACTCAATTTCATGATATGAAATCATTCTTTTATGTAAAAGTATATATAATATATAAAATAATATGTAAATGTGTATTTAATATATAATATATAACATATAATTATATTTTATACATTAAATATTTCATATATATATATATCTCTCTACACAGAATAATATGAAAAGCATTTAAATGTTTTTTTAAAAATCCATGCCTTAAGCAAAGTGTTTTCCTTAATACAATTTAAATTACAAACTGCAGGATGATTTATTAGTAAGTTACACAGCTCACTTTTTCTGCATTTAGGGGGTAACATATAAATTATTCTCCTGGAGTCAGGAGCTCTTCTCTAATATTGTTTCCTATGGCACTTGACTAAGCCACCTTGGGAAGCTCAAAGACGTGACAGATGGACACCAATAATATTGCATATAACAGAAGAATAAACACAATGTAAATATTTCATAAACAGGGACAATGGTGGAAGTCCAGATGGAAAGAAGTCAAAACTGGGGTGATCCTGGTGTTAGACAAGAAAAAGGAGATGAGCTCAAAGGAGAAAAAGATAAGAAAGAAGATGAAAAAGAGCAGGAAGAGGAGGAGGAAGACCCATATACTTTCGCTGAGATTGATGACAGTGAATATGACATGATATTGGCCAATCTGAGTATAAAGAAAAAAACTGGGAGTCGGTCTTTCATTATAAACAGACCTCCTGCCCCCACACCCCGACCCACAAATATACCTCCAAAAGAGGAAACTACACCTTACATAGCTCAAGGTAATGTTTTATCATTGTTGGTTGTTTACTTGTTAATTTTTTTTGTACAAAATTTTGAGGATGGGAGGAGGGGATAAGGTGATGCAATTAGTGCTCTAAAACTGCAAAGATTAAACATTTTTTTTTCAAGTCACAGGTAAGCTATACTGGCTCATTTTTTTTCACTAAGAGTTTTTCTATTATTATTATTATACTTTAAGTTCTGGGATACATGTGCAGAACATGCAGTTTTGTTGCATAGGTATACACGTGCCATGGTGGTTTACTGTACCCATCAGCCCGTCACCTACATTAGGTATTTCTCCTAATGTTATTCCTCCCCTAGCCCTCCACCCCACAACAGGCCCCAGTGTATGATATTCCCCTCCCTGTGTCCATGTGTTCTCATCGTTCAACTCCCACTTATGAGTGAGAACATGCGGTGTTTGGTTTTCTGTTCTTGTGATAGTTTGCTGAGAATGATGGTTTCCAACTTCATCCATGTCCCTGCAAAGGACATGAACTCATCCTTTTTTATGACTGCATAGTATTCCATGGTGTGTATGTGCCACATTTTCTTTATCCAGTCTACTATTGATGGACATTTGGGTTGGTTCCAAGTCTTTGCTATTGTGAATAGTGTCTCAGTAAATGTACATGTGCATGTGTCTTTATAGTAGAATGATTTATAATCCTCTGGGTATATACCCAGTAATGGGATTGCTGGGTCAAATGGTATTTCTAGTTCTAGATCCTTGAGGAATCGCCACACTGTCTTCCACAATGATTGACTAATTTACACTCCCACCAACAGTGTAAAAGCATCCCTGTTTCTCCACATCCTCACCAGCATCTGTTGTTTCCTGACTTTTTAATGGTTGCCATTCTAACTGGTATGTGATGGTATCTCACTGTGATTTTGATTTGCATTTCTCTAATGACCAGTGATGATGAGCACTTTTTCATGTGTCTATTGGCTGCATAAATGTCTTCTTTTGAGAAGAGTCTGTTTATATCCTTTGCCCACTTTTTTGATGGGATTATTTTCTTCTTGTAAATTTGTTTAAGTTCTTTGTAGATTCTGGATATTAACCCTTTGTCAGATGGATAGGTTGCCAAAATTTTCTGCCATTCTGTTGCCTATTCACTCTGATGATAGTTTCTTTTGCTGTGCAGAAGCTCTTTAGTTTAATTAGATCCCATTTGTCAATTTTGTCTTTTGTTGCCATTGCTTTTGGTGTTTTACACATGAAGTCTTTGCCTATGTACTGGCTCATTTTTAAATTTAGAAAGATAGTAAGTAAAGAAAATAAGAATGATGGATTGGGTTCTGGTTTCTACTTCCTCATTAAGAAGGATAATGACAAGTCTTTCAGGGAACATGAAACCATAGCATATATGTAGAAATTCTCCTTGATACTTCCTTCCTAATTCTATAAGAGAGAAGCTCAACTCCTATAAATAATATGCAACACAAAAACATTTAAATATATACTACAGATCTACCTAAGAGAAACATAATTACTCATACATACTTAACATTTTCAAAAGAAACCATTCTATTCCTTACGCTTCATGTATATATTGAGAGATTCATATAAGAAAATTAGCAAGCATGTATGAAGTATTTATCAGTATAAAACACACTTATTTAATGATGATCTACTCTTGATATTGTTCAAGAAACTATAACAAATTAGGAAACTGTAGCAAATTAATCAACTGTTTCAGCTGAAATAAAACATGAATTGTAACAGTTGTCTAGATTACAAAGTCAAGGAATGAACGTCTGTTAGAAATTCTCAGGTTGTCTCTCATAGTTTAGTATCTCTAGGGTATTACTATCTCCTTGACATAGTTGCTAAATACCAGTAAATACTTTTAAAAGAGAAAGTAGATATAGCTTGATACAAAAAGTTAGTTGTACTCTAGAAATTTTTGAAGAGATACCTCATCTTCTATACTCCAATGCTGAGGGAGTTTCTCCAGACAAGAATGGAATCCCATGTTGTGTTCGTGTACTGTTTGGCCATTATCTTCCCATCCTTCTATTGGTGGTTATATTCTTGTTTTTCAAGATCTCTTTCTTGTTCTCTGTTGTTCTTTTTTACAGGATTACTTTCTCTTTTAGGTGGCATGGATACATAGAGATATAATTCAATATCTTTGTTACTGATTTTGTTTCATTTTGTTTTGATTTGTTTTTAAATTTCTTTTGTTCTTACTTTTTTCCTTCTGCTCTCATATTTTCTCTGTTGTCTTTACTTGTTGTTTGTTCTGCCTGTAGCATTTGATACTTCCATCAAATATGGCTATTCTTAACTACGTTTTAATGTTTAACAATGAAGCACCGGCTGGCGCGGTGGGTCGTGTCTGTAATCCCAACACTTTGGGAGGCCAAGGCGGGTGGATCACCTGAGGCCAGGAGTTCGAGACCAGCCTGGCCAACATGGTGAAACCCCATCTCTACTAAAAACACAAAAAAAGTTATCCGGGCATGGTGGCAGGTGCCTGTAATCCCAGCTACTCGGGAGGCTGAGGCAGGAGAATCGCTTGAACCCAGGAGTCGGAGGTTGTAGTGAGCCAAGATCGTGCCACTCCACTCCAGCCTGAGCAACAGAGCAAGACTCCATCAAAAAAAAAAGAATGAAGCACCAAATGCCTCACTGGAAACTCTAGTTGTTAACTTATGGACGGCATTGTAGGGTAATTAGGAAGTAGGTAACCAGCTTTTTCATTGGATGGCCCCAGAATATTATTTATGTGACTCTATTTGCCTATGCTTTTAACTTTTTCTAGAATACCCTTCAACTAACTGTAGTCTGCATTTACATATCCAGTTCCCAGAACGCTGAGATTAGAATGCCAGAAGAAGACTGGGAAATTTCACCATTCAGAATGCACAATTTAACTTGTTCTCCCTGTTTTCAGTCTAGTTTGTAATTCCTGCCACCCAGTGTGCCTTGTGTCCCATGTCCAGAGCTACTTCTGTTCAATTCCTCTAATGAAGAAACCTCCTATTAGGGATGAGTGCTTCATTTTACAGGACTGGAGAAAGAATTTGGGGCTATGACTGGTTTAGGCTTTCAACCCATCCCCAAGTTAAATAAGTGCATTTGGATGGTTTTCCTCTCATTGATTTATTTATCAGTTACATAAACATTGATTGAGTGCCAATGATAAAATCTGTGTACTAAGTATGTAAATTCTGAACGTGCAGTGTTGCAATTTGTCCTGTAGGTATGTGCACACATAGAAACATTAAAGAATCTTAAATATCTTGAGTTTCTAATAAATTTTAAAGGTTACTTATCTCACCCATCCCAAGACTGGCACCCTTCAATATTTATAAGATGTCTTTCTAGTCCTAATACAATATAATTTACTCTCATTATATTTGTATTACATGGAGATGAAAACTAGTGCTATAATTTTTTTTTTTTTTGCAATTAAGTATATAAAATAGGTATGGTTATTTACTGTATCCCAAATAAGTAGCAAAAACTGGACTACAAATAAGGTCACCAAAATCCTCTTCCATTTTTTATTCCTTTTCTCTTTCACTGGGATATACTTGCCTGCCTTTTTCTTTTATGCAATTGATTGTTGATCATTGTGTTCCCACATTAGAAAGAGATTACCTCATCAGCTAATTCATTCTTGATGTTCTTTGCATTTCACAGAGTAAGAGCCTTTTCTCACATCTTTCCTTTTTTTTCCCCCTAGCTTGGGCAGATCTATTAAGTCAAATTGCCACCATTTCCCAGAAAACCATCCACTCAATTAGAAGATTAATTTCTAGCCCCATTGCTTGCCAGAGTCCAAAAATGGTATCAGTATATTGGTATCTTCAGGGTGTGTTAACATAGCCAGAATTGAAGGATTTGGAATAGGAGATAGAGGAAAAATACAGGAATGCAGAATCCCAGCTTACTATTTCAGACACTGAAGAAGTAATGGCAAAGGAACTAGGCAAAGGAAAATCATGCTGGCTTTGCAGAAAGACTTGTATTCAAATTTAGCTGATGTTACCCAAGCAAGCAAATTCACATTTCTGAGACTGAATTTCCTCACCGTAAGCTGGGGATACAAATGATATATATTTCAAAGACTGTTAATCTCTAAATGAGATAAAATTAGAAAATACCCAACACAATAGTTGATATGTGGTATATGTTCAGTGCATTATAATTAAAACAATTCTACTTTTAATTTTCTCAGTTTAGTGTCTGTTTCTTGGATTCTGGTGGAATCAGAAGTTAGGGAAAACAATAGTGTTGGAATGTGTCAGGGAAGGAAGACCCCGTATTCTAACAGAACAAGTTGGCTTAGTCATCTTCTTATAATAATTATTATTAGGCAGCTTTCATGATAATTTCTGATTCATGCAATAACCCTGCATAGTTGGCATTAATAACCTCATTTTAGAGATAAAGAAACTAATGCTCAGTAAGTGTCAGTGTCTTGCCCAAGGTGATAAAATCAGGAAGAGGAAGAGGAGGGATTTGGACCCAGATTTATCTGGATCTAATGCCTGAGCACATGGCACCACAAATTTCCATCACTGATATATGTATTCCTGGATTGTTTGTTAATATTTATTTCTTCCTTCTAACCTATAAGATCCATGAAGGAAGAGACCAAACTAATCTTTTTTCCCCATTGTATCTCTGGTGCCAAGATCAGTGCTGAATTCACTGTAGAAACTATGAATAATTGGTGAATATTAACTGAATGAAATGATAGAAATGACAAGATCCATATCAATGTGGCTAGAACAGAAGACTTTATTAACACTCTGGAAGGTAATCAGAAGACTACATCAGTCTCTAATTCCTAAATTTTTCCTGCTTTAAACCATCTTATGTCCAAAACACTACCATTTGAAGGGAAGAGCCCACATAGAATTGGACAAAGCTCTGTGTTATTCATATACAGCTAAGCACTCTAACTGCTTTCACAAAGCTTAAAACATGTGACATTGAAGCTCTGTTTCACCATCATCAATCCCCTTACCCCAGAGACATAACTTATTAATGCAAAACTGAACCCATGTTGATTCATTTTATCAAGAGATATGTTTCTGATTTTTTATCACATTGCTGTTGTACTAAACCTATCTTAGGTTAGCAATCACAGGAATAACTCATTTTTCATAAGTAAAATTTTTTGAAGTCCTCCTGTTTTCAGATATATTTTCCTCTACTTTTTTTTATCCCTGTAATATTGAAGAGGATCAGGTTCATTAAGCTTGAAGAATACAGAGGAATTAACACAGATTTATAGTCTTTAGTGACAGAATTCTTGATTTAAGTCAAATCAGGGAAAGAAAATGAGCTCTTGGCATGGCATAGACACATTGGTAGTAAAACTACGTCCATAAATCATACAAAGAGATGAATGCCTATTGGGTAAAATTTTTCAGCATCAATGGGCAATTTTCTATTTTCCTGTCACACAATTAATAGAACAAAGATCCTTCTTCAGAATCCATGTGACTGATTTCGGGTAGAATATAATTTCCCTTTCAATTTCCAATTGCTACTGAGTTGCCCTTGGCATTTTGCAGTGCAACAAAGTTGTATATGACCTTTTTGAGAGCTACTCAGCTACAGGGACCCCAAAATGTCAAGTGCAACTCAGTTGCTCTCAGAAATTTTCCACTTGCAATTCACTTGTACTTGAAATTGATCACACACAATGCAATTGACATGCAAAAAGAGAAAAAAGACCTAGTAGAAACTGTTAGGGAAATTTATTCATATCCTTGTAAATGTGACAGAGAATAATGTTCTCAGTCCTCATTTGTAAAATATGGTCAAGTGGATTGAAGTAGGTCTTAGATCAAGTGCCTTGGATCCTACTCCCTGACTAGGTGACCTTGTCCAAACCATTTAGCTTAAGGACATAGTATGTATATCACAGGTGCTCTCAGAATAGTGACGTATGTATCATTATTTGTAAGCCTCGTGTTCCTGTTTTCCTCCTTGACTCTCTGCCTCATTCTTTTCCATGAGAGAGTGCTGGTGTAGCTCTGCAAAGGAGAAATTGTTCTGACCTGTATTCATACTGTCCATTGAAGAGGAGCAAGTCAGCCTGTGTAATGCAGGTGTTCTTGTTTGCTCTTTCTGTCATTCTCACAGTGGAACATCATGATCCCCTGGCTTCTTCACAGAAATACTGAATGAAACCTGAGAAGTGCTTTGCAGACCATCTGTTAGCATGTTGACATAATGATGATGAACTTTTCCAGCCTCATCTTCCAAGAATTCAATTCCTTTATATTAGTGAAGTGGAAAGGAGGCAATAATCAGCTCTAGTGTGAACTGACATTAAAAGATTTTCATTACACAAGACAATGAACGCAAATATTATCAAGCACTTAGATTTTCATTCGACAGCAGAATAAATTCTGGTCTTTTTCCACTTAACATATGATGTTACTAAACTATTTGTTAAAAGCATCTGTAGGAAGAAGTTTAATTGACCTATAAAAGTAGTTCTTAACTGGTAGTGATTTGCTTCTCATAAGACATTTAGCAATGTCTGGAGACATTTTGGTTGTCAAGACTAAGAACAGTACTAGTGACATCTACTAGGCAGAGACCAAGAATGCTGCTAAACCTCCTACAATGCACTGGATAGCCACATAACAAAGAATTATCCAGTCTAAAGTGTCAACAGTAACACTGTTAAGAGACTCTTACCTGGATTATTTCCATTGTTAAGCCAGAGTAAACAAATACTTTAGGGAATGATTATTTAAATATGAAATCACAGGTGCATCAAACAACCATATTAGACAGCTATCCACACCTACTACTGTCTTTTTAGTCACTTTAGATTTCTTGAATTCACAATATTTTCCACCAGGACTTTTAACATGTGATTCTTTGTAATCTAAATAAGTAGCTATTTGAGAAAAATAAGATGCTTCCTGAGGTTGGACAATCGAAAAGAGTCTTCCCTAATGGACCAGCAGCACGGTGTAGTGAAATTCATGAGGATTATGAAGCCAGATGGAATGGAATTTGACTTAAGACTGACACTTAAAGTTGTGTAACTTTGTGCAAATTACATAACCTTGCTTCACTTGGTTTTGGTTTTGGTTTTAAAGAAATGTTAATATCTATTTCACAGGGTTTTCATGAGAACTAAAATTGTATATGTACAGTGGCCTGCACAGGGTAGCATGTAGGAAATGGTAGTTCCTGTGATGGAAGGTATTCTGTAGATGCAGAGGTGGAGGTAGACCTGGCATATCACCCCAGTTAAGATGCCTTTTGCATAGGTTTCATATGCTAACATTTCATCTTGCATGTCTTTTTCAAAGTATTTATTAACTTCCACTATTGAATACTATCTAGAACAAAGGGGCCAGCCCTATCCTTTTGGAATTTTCAATCTGCATTTATATAATTTGAGTTTTGTTAGCAGAATTAAACTCTAATGTTTGTTCAAAGTGAGCATAATCAAATAGCTTATCTTTAAATTTAGGGGAGAAAAAAATATTAGAGTACCAAGTCTTATCATCCTGTGAAATATAACAGTGCAAATCATGATCCCACTGCTGCTTCTTGGGATAGCAACATTTCTTGATTAAGGGGAGAGGAAGGGAAGTTACTTTTGATAATCACTGAGCATGTACCAAAAAGTAAACTCATTATAGTTTGCAGAGTCTTCCACTGGCTGCCCAAACTACTTCTCTTTGAAACAAAAGAAAATTGCTGGAAATGTTACTAGAGTTATGTCCATACTGATACCATTTCCTTATTGAATACAAACAGGTAGCAAGAGAATTAAACAGATGATCCCAAATGAAGTCTCATGGGAAGAGACTAACCCCCAGTTCAGTGCTATACAAGCAATAGTTGTTCAATACATGCCGCCTCCTGCTAACAGGAGGGAGGAAGACTGCCCACCCAGTGGTGACTGGAGGCTTCACTAAGAAACTCATTGCCATGATCTCAAGCTATAATTAGAACAAGGTCCACAAACCAATTGTCATTGCTCAGAATGACTCACCTTCCTGGATTATAAACATTTCTAGAATGTAAATATTTGTGTTTGTATTGAAAGATGACATATGCAAATGAGAACAATTTGTGTTCTACTCTGGTAAAAATTAGGTCCCTTAGTAGTAGAAAAAAAATTATAGTGGGATTTCCCAAATCTTCCTTCAGGAGAAGTTTTCAATGATAACACTTCTATCAAACAAAGTTTTTGTTACAACTTGAAAGGAAAATTAATGTTTTCTCCTTTGGAAACTAAAGCATTTATTAATACCACCACCGAATTATAATTTTTACGCCACTTTCCTTCATGCGGCAATGTGTTTTCCAACTTTCCATCTCTGCTTATCTGAATAGTAAACTGTAACCCATGTCAGTGATCTCATATATTCTGGCTGACCATTTACAGTTTCTTCTTAAAAAAATAATGCCACAACTCCACCTACATATGTCTGCCATGCGGTAAACTACTTTCAGGTAAAAGATTTTTATACTATGTGGCTGATGTGGCTGTCTATTTGTGTCCACACCTTCTTGAATGTACCCATTGAAGTGTAATGGCCTGTATTTGATAAGGTTTCTCAAGTTAATAACCTATAAATACTGCTAGCACAATTAAATGGTGGCTTTGAACTGACTGGAGCACTCAGTCTCTCTTGCTGATTTGCAAAGAGGCTACCCACACACATCTTTCCTCTAAGCTTCAGATTAGTCAATGTGACTGCTTATAGGGTAAAAACATTCTGTTTCCTGTATTTGCTGGCTAGACAAAGGGGTTGTTTACACTGTGGTTGCTTGATTGTTTGTTTTTTACTTTATTGTGTCTTTTGTGATCAGATTTAAACAGTATAAATTGGGAAATTGGGGAAACAAGTCAGGGAGAATAGAAAGTTACAAGGATTGAGTTACGATTCTGGCCCTTCCTGATGGTTCCTCATCCCTATTCCCTCTTATCATTAGGCACTAATGGCACATTTGACCTTTACTTAAATGAATACACCAAAATAGAGGACAATATGAAAACTATGACTGTGTCTTATTTACCTTTGCACCCTCAGGACTTGGCTGTGTAGTTAGCAACCTAATGAAAGGTGTTTTGGTGAAAAATAAACACACTGCTACCACCCTGTACTGTATCATTCCCTGAAAGCCCAGAGCACAACACATATCTACGTATTTTATTTTATATAAAATCTCTAGTTTCAAGCATTATCATCAATAATAGCTGTACAGCTCTAAATAACATTTCACTTTTCACATCTAATAGACAACCATCAAGGGGTTTGTGGTTTATCATTCACAAAATGAATGCTGTTGTTAATTGCACAGGTTTTAATCACTATAGCCACTTATGAAATAATTCAAAATAAGCATTATCAGATTTTCTAAGAAGGGCAGCTATGGAAGGGTCCCTTTTCTTGAAATAGACCACAAATGAGGTTGACATGAAGAATATTCTCGCAGATGCAGCCTGGAAAGATGAATAGTGCAAGTGAACTCATTAAATTTCACCTTCTCCTCCTCCTCTGCTCTTCTGCTAGTTCTGCTTTGCTTAACATTTTGAATATTTAATGATATGCTAATTTTTTCCATTCAATGTCATATCCTAGAGAAAATTTTACAGAAGTCATTCCACCAATATTTAAAATAAAAAAGGGTGTTATTTGGGAAATTTGTATTCTTTGGGATTATTTTCAACCTCAAAAATTGTTTTGTTTTGTCTGGACTTTTTATGTTTAAAGGTAGTGTCAACAACTAATAATGCATTCATATTTCTTTCTTCTCAAATTTCAGTTTTAGGTAGGAGGAGAAAAATAAGATTTCACTGGGGAGAGAGTCAGCAAAGTTGACATATATCGTAATTACTTTGATAGCATGTTTTGAACATTTATGAGGTAAATTTTTTAAGAATTCAAACACACAGGGAAAGGATTGTCTCAATATATGATAAAACATTAGCACTGGCCTGTGATTTAAAACTCCCTCGTCTTTATGTTAGTCTATGCCCCCAGGTTATAAATAATGTTTTCCTCAAAACATAGCATTCTACTTAAATTCATACTCACTTAATAATTTTTTCCAGCATCATTGGACCTGGAGTGTCTTGGGAAACAAGATGGTAACATCTCAGAATATTAGAGCTGAGTGAAACATTAGAGATCATCACATCTAAGCCCTAACTTTATTGACAAGAAAATAAAGGCCGGAAGGGAGTTGGGGAGAAAGAGGGAAATGCCTTTTTTCCATGTCACTCATGTGGTTGATACGAAGAGAAAACCATAGCCCATCTTCTGTGCCAAATTGGCTAGTGTTCTGGTATACAACTTTTTGGTTACAATACGTTTAAAACAAATTCTTGTCTAACTCACCACAACTCTTGCTTTACAAAATAATGTACTTTTGTATATAAATTGGAGTGACCTATAACCCTACACTCAGTTCTCACCCTGTTATGGATTTTATATCTACCTCTTGTAAAGGTGGTGTGGGGTGGCTGAACATGGTAAATATAAAGTACATAAAGTTTTTTAGAACAAAGGTTTTGCTAGTTGAAGCAATTTTAAGTGTTTCAGTTATTAGGAACTGTAAAAATAGAGAGATGAACAGATTCTGAAATTTTACCTGTATCTATTATTTTCATAAGGCTAATGGAATATGTGTCCTTGACAGGTGTGTTTGCTTCAGTGATAATTTTGATGGGCTACTGCTTTCTTCAGAAAATAAGACAGAATAGGTCTTTTCCCAAGGTTGCCTCATATTTAAAAATACCTCCCCAACTGAAAGCGATGGGAAGACAGTGTGTTTGGCAATATGCTAATTGCTAGTTGTTTTCTTTTTAGAAAGTGAGACTCATCTGTAGGTGGGAGAAAGGGAACCTGGAGGTATGGGTGCAGCTGCAGGTGAATTAAAAGAGAACTCAGAGGTGGGTAAAACAGGTAGAGGGAACCTTTAAACTGTGGGCATGACCTACTACACGTCTGCTTTTAAAGAGTCCTATTATCAGCATTTTCACAATCACCCCACTCAGTAGAAAGTATCCTGCTGTCTCATCCCAATATTCTGCCCTTGTACCCAGCTGTTCCGAATATAAGCCCTGGTGAAATCGCAACGATAAAACATACACTCCTTGTAACTTCTTAATCTAGTAACTGAAAGAGAGCATTTATTTGTTTAACATTTACTGTTGTTTCACACAAGCTGAGCATTTGTTATCAGCAAAAAGGATTCCAGTAACATATAGGGTGTAAAGTGATTTGTAACAAATTAATGCCAAAAAGCTGAAAAAATAATTTCATTTCCAAGTACTTTGTAGCTTCAAACCTCAGCAGAATTTTAAAAACTTATCAACTAATGTAATTTTTATTTGAAGAATTTATTGTCTGCATGGATCTTTGGATTCAGGTCATTTCCCATATTAATGATGCCAGCTTTTTCGTCTTAAACATTCTCAGTTATATCTTAACAATATTGGCAGAAAGGCACAGAAACTGCATGTTATTAAAATTTTTAAAGCATTGCATTTTAAAGACTTTTAAAACTAGCAAATAGAAAAATCAAGTACCTCTTATAACACTTATTTTAATATCCTAACATATATTCATATGCTATATATTCCTCACTATATTTTATTTTAGGAAAAATGTAGGTAAGCCGCAAACCCAGAACTTGCCAGTTAGTTATATTTAGCATGTTTTCCATGTACTAACTTGGAGTAGAAAACTGATTTTCAACCAAAAACATTATTTTATGTGTATACTTTTTCTCAAACACATTAAACTTTGAAACATATTTTGTCTCTTCTGTTTAAAAGAGCACAGTTGAAGGGAGTACTCTTTGTCTTGACAGCATCTGGCAAATTATACGTGTTTAACAACTAATTGTTGATCAGATGAGGGGGAAATTTCATTTAAAAAAAAGTCTCTGGGGTTAATCACAGGTATGTCTTTGATCTTATATTGGTTTAAAGAATATGAAAACCGGGGGGGCGGAGCAAGATGGCCGAATAGGAACAGCTCCAGTCTCCAACTCCCAGCGCGAGCGACACAGAAGACCTGTGATTTCTGCATTTTCAACTGAGGCAAACAGGGTCTGGAGTGGACCTCAAGCAATCTCCAACAGACCTACAGCTGAGGGTCCTGACTGTTAGAAGAAAAACTATCAAACAGGAAGGACACCTACACCAAAACCCCATCAGTACATCACCATCATCAAAGACCAGAGGCAGATAAAACCACAAAGATGGGGAAAAAGCAGGGCAGAAAAGCTGGAAATTCAAAAAATAAGAGCACATCTCCCCCGGCAAAGGAGTGCAGCTCATCGCCAGCAACGGATCAAAGCTGGACGGAGAATGACTTTGACGAGATGAGAGAAGAAGGCTTCAGTCCATCAAACTTCTCAGAGCTAAAGGAGGAATTACGTACCCAGCGCAAAGAAACTAAAAATCTTGAAAAAAAAGTGGAAGAATTGATGGCTAGAGTAATTAATGCAGAGAAGGTCATAAACGAAATGAAAGAGATGAAAACCATGACACCAGAAATACGTGACAAATGCACAAGCTTCAGTAACCGACTCGATCAACTGGAAGAAAGAGTATCAGGGATTGAGGATCAAATGAATGAAATGAAGCGAGAAGAGAAACCAAAAGAAAAAAGAAGAAAAAGAAATGAACAAAGCCTGCAGGAAGTATGGGATTATGTAAAAAGACCAAATCTACGTCTGATTGGGGTACCTGAAAGTGAGGGGGAAGATGGAACCAAGTTAGAAAACACTCTTCAGGATATCATCCAGGAGAACTTCCCCAACCTAGTAGGGCAGGCCAACATTCAAATCCAGGAAATACAGAGAACGCCACAAAGATACTCCTCGAGAAGAGCAACTCCAAGACACATAATTGCCAGATTCACCAAAGTTGAAATGAAGGAAAACATCTTAAGGGCAGCCAGAGAGAAAGGTCGGGTTACCCACAAAGGGAAGCCCATCAGACTAACAGCAGATCTCTCGGCAGAAACTCTACAAGCCAGAAGAGAGTGGGGGCCAATATTCAACATTCTTAAAGAAAAGAATTTTAAACCCAGAATTTCATATCCAGCCAAACTAAGTTTCATAAGTGAAGGAGAAATAAATTCCTTTACAGATAAGCAAATGCTTAGAGATTTTGTCACCACTAGGCCTGCCTTACAAGAGACCCTGAAGGAAGCACTAAACATGGAAAGGAACAACCGGTACCAGCCATTGCAAAAACATGCCAAAATGTAAAGACCATCGAGGCTATGAAGAAACTGCATCAACTAACGAGCAAAATAACCAGTTAATATCATAATGGCAGGATCAAGTTCACACATAACAATATTAACCTTAAATGTAAATGGACTAAATGCTCCAATTAAAAGACACAGACTGGAAAACTGGATAAAGAGTCAAGACCCATCAGTCTGCTGTATTCAGGAGACCCATCTCACACGCAGAGACATACATAGGCTCAAAATAAAGGGATGGAGGAAGATTTACCAAGCAATTGGAGAACAAAAAAAAGCAGGGGTTGCAATACTAGTCTCTGATAAAACAGACTTTAAACCATCAAAGATCAAAAGAGACAAAGAAGGCCATTACATAATGGTAAAGGGATCAATTCAACAGGAAGAGCTAACTATCCTAAATATATATGCACCCAATACAGGAGCACCCAGATTCATAAAGCAAGTCCTTAGAGACTTACAAAGAGACTTAGACTCCCATACAAAAATAATGGGAGACTTCAACACTCCACTGTCAACATTAGACAGATCAACGAGACAGAAATTAACAAGGATATCCAGGAATTGAACTCATCTCTGCAACAAGCAGACCTAATAGACATCTATAGAACTCTCCACCCAAAATCAACAGAATATACATTCTTCTCAGCACCACATCGTACTTACTCCAAAATTGACCATGTAATTGGAAGTAAAGCACTCCTCAGCAAATGTACAAGAACAGAAATTATAACAAACTGTCTCTCAGACCACAGTGCAATCAAACTAGAACTCAGGACTAAGAACCTCAATCAAAACCGCTCAACTACATGGAAACTGAACAACCTGCTCCTGAATGACTACTGGGTACATAACGAAATGAAGGCAGAAATAAAGATGTTCTTTGAAACCAATGAGAACAAAGATACAACATACCAGAATCTCTGGGACACATTTAAAGCAGTGTGTAGAGGGAAATTTATAGCACTAAATGCCCACAAGAGAAAGCAGGAAAGATCTAAAATTGACACTCTAACATCGCAATTAAAAGAACTAGAGAAGCGAGAGCAAACACATTCGAAAGCTAGCAGACGGCAAGAAATATAACTAAGATCAGAGCAGAACTGAAGGAGATAGAGACACAAAAAACCCTCCAAAAAATCAATGAATCCAGGAGTTGGTTTTTTGAAAAGATCAACAAAATTGATAGACCATTAGCAAGACTAATAAAGAAGAAAAGAGAGAAGAATCAAATCGACGCAATTAAAAATGATAAAGGGGATATCACCACCGACCCCACAGAAATACAAACTACCATCAGAGAATACTATAAACACCTCTATGCAAATAAACTGGAAAATCTAGAAGAAATGGATAATTTCCTGGACACTTACACTCTTCCAAGACTAAACCAGGAAGAAGTTGAATCCCTGAATAGACCAATAGCAGGCTCTGAAATTGAGGCAATAATTAATATCCTACCAACCAAAAAAAGTCCAGGACCAGATGGAGTCACAGCTAAATTCTACCAGAGGTACAAGGAGGAGTTGGTACCATTCCTTCTGAAACTATTCCAATCAATAGAAAAAGAGGGAATCCTCCCTAACTCATTTTATGAGGCCAACATCATCCTGATACCAAAGCCTGGCAGAGACACAACCAAAAAAGAGAATTTTAGACCAATATCCCTGATGAACATCGATGCAAAAATCCTCAATAAAATACTGGCAAACCGGATTCAGCAACACATCAAAAAGCTTATCCACCATGATCAAGTGGGCTTCATCCCTGGGATGCAAGGCTGGTTCAACATTCGCAAATCAATAAACATCATCCAGCATATAAACAGAACCAAAGACAAGAACCACATGATTATCTCAATAGATGCAGAAAAGGCTTTTGACAAAATTCAACAGCCCTTCATGCTAAAAACGCTCAATAAATTCGGTATTGATGGAACGTACCTCAAAATAATAAGAGCTATTTATGACAAACCCACAGCCAATATCATACTGAATGGGCAAAAACTGGAAAAATTCCCTTTGAAAACTGGCACAAGACAGGGATGCCCTCTCTCACCACTCCTATTCAACATAGTATTGGAAGTTCTGGCTAGGGCAATTAGGCAAGAGAAAGAAATCAAGGGTATTCAGTTAGGAAAAGAAGAAATCAAATTGTCCCTGTTTGCAGATGACATGATTGTATATTTAGAAAACCCCATTGTCTCAGCCCAAAATCTCCTTAAGCTGATAAGCAACTTCAGCAAAGTCTCAGGATACAAAATTAATGTGCAAAAATCACAAGCATTCTTATACACCAGTAACAGACAAACAGAGAGCCAAATCATGAATGAACTTCCATTCACAATTGCTTCAAAGAGAATAAAATACGTAGGAATCCAACTTACAAGGGATGTAAAGGACCTCTTCAAGGAGAACTACAAACCACTGCTCAGTGAAATAAAAGAGGACACAAATAAATGGAAGAATATACCATGCTCATGGATAGGAAGAATCAATATCGTGAAAATGGCCATACTGCCCAAGGTAATTTATAGATTCAATGCCATCCCCATCAAGCTACCAATGAGTTTCTTCACAGAATTGGAAAAAACTGCTTTAAAGTTCATATGGAACCAAAAAAGAGCCCGCATCTCCAAGACAATCCTAAGTCAAAAGAACGAAGCTGGAGGCATCACGCTACCTGACTTCAAACTATACTACAAGGCTACAGTAACCAAAACAGCATGGTACTGGTACCAAAACAGAGATATAGACCAATGGAACAGAACAGAGTCCTCAGAAATAATACCACACATCTACAGCCAACTGATCTTTGACAAACCTGAGAGAAACAAGAAATGGGGAAAGGATTCCCTATTTAATATATGGTGCTGGGAAAATTGGCTAGCCATAAGTAGAAAGCTGAAACTGGATCCTTTCCTTACTCCTTATACAAAAATTAATTCAAGATGGATTAGAGACTTAAATGTTAGACCTAATACCATAAAAATCCTAGAGGAAAACCTAGGTAGTACCATTCAGGACATAGGCATGGGCAAAGACTTCATGTCTAAAACACCAAAAGCAACGGCAGCAAAAGCCAAAATTGACAAATGGGATCTAATTAAGCTAAAGAGCTTCTGCACAACAAAAGAAACTACCATCAGAGCGAACAGGCAACCTACAGAATGGGAGAAAATTTTTGCAATCTACTCATCTGACAAAGGGCTAATATCCAGAACCTACAAAGAACTCAAACAAGTTTACAAGAAAAAAACAAACAACCCCATCAAAAAGTGGGCAAAGGATATGAACAGACATTTCTCAAAAGAAGACATTCATACAGCTAACAGACACATGAAAAAATGCTCATCATCACTGGCCATCAGAGAAATGCAAATCAAAACCACAATGAGATACCATCTCACACCAGTTAGAATGGCGATCATTAAAAAGTCAGGAAACAACAGGTGCTGGAGAGGATGTGGAGAAATAGGAACACTTTTACACTGTTGGTGGGATTGTAAACTAGTTCAACCATTATGGAAAACAGTATGGCGATTCCTCAAGGATCTAGAACTAGATGTACCATATGACCCAGCCATCCCATTACTGGATATATACCCAAAGGATTATAAATCATGCTGCTATAAAGACACATGCACACGTATGTTTATTGCGGCACTATTCACAATAGCAAAGACTTGGAATCAACCCAAATGTCCATCAGTGACAGATTGGATTAAGAAAAAGTGGCACATATACACCATGGAATACTATGCAGCCATTAAAAAGGATGAGTTTGTGTCCTTTGTAGGGACATGGATGCAGCTGGAAACCATCATTCTTAGCAAACTATCACAAGAACACAAAACCAAACACCGCATGTTCTCACTCATAGGTGGGAACTGAACAATGAGATCACTTGGACTCGGGAAGGGGAACATCACACACCGGGGCCTATCATGGGGAGGGGGGAGGGGGGAGGGATTGCATTGGGAGTGATACCTGATGTAAATGACGAGTTGATGGGTGCTGACGAGTTGATGGGTGCAGCACACCAACATGGCACAAGTATACATATGTAACAAACCTGCACGTTATGCACATGTACCCTAGAACTTAAAGTATATTAATAATAAATAAATAAATAAATAGATCAGCAAAAAAAAAAAAAAAAAAAGAATATGAAAACCAAAGACAGAAATCTAGGGTAACTGTTGGGATGTTTCTGCCAATCACAGTGGTCCAGCACCATCCAGCCAAAACACATTCACTCCCACAGGCCTCAGTTCAATTACCCCAGGAAATTCTGTAGAACTGCTAAAAGGAACAAGAGATACAACTGTGTTGGAAATGTTCTGAGTTCCCTTTTAATCCTCTCCCTCTATCTCCTTATTTATCTTTATAAGAGAATAGTTATGGAAGGGAAGAGGCTGCAGTGCTATAAGGAACCAAGCAATAGATGGAAGTTCAAGGCTTGTGGGTTTAAATCACATCTCTGCTACTCTGAGATCATTGCAAAATTGCTTAGCCTTTTTACAAGCTAGTTACTTCCATCTCCCTCATCTATAAACATATGAGGTTGGACTAAATCTCCAGAGCTTTTTCCAGTTCCCAAACCCTGTAATTCACACTGCCCACAAAAAATAAATGTAACTCTGAGATGTTCATTTTCTAAAGTAAAGTTGTAAAGAGTCTGGACTTTTTTATTAACAAATGCCAGAAGCTATATGGAACTTTGTGGGTGCTCAATAAGTATTAAACAATCAATTTTATCTTTCATCTGCAAAATGGGGTGAGTAATGCTGACTTGTCTCCCAGAATTTCGTGTGAGAAATAATAAATGAGAACAAAGCACTTTTCAGATAATGAAGTAATTCAAATAAGCTGTTTTAATAGGTCTGTGGTCTAGATAGATGAGGCAAGAATAAAGTATCTTTTTTATTATTACATCTGTGAAATACAAGAGTCTTTTTACCTGTTTAAGAAAAACAGTCATTATCCTTGCATATCATCAAAAAGTCAGCATGGGTAATTTCTGTGCAAATGAAATTTTTCATATGATTTTAACATTTATCGCTTTTAACATAATGCAGCTTTTATTCTTACCTGATATCAAAATGGAATCATATCTTGATTTAAATAGTTCAATGAGGCATTCCATCAGCATTATACTACTCTACTCAATGAAAATGCTTTCTGAAATGACTGATAAGCTGCACAAATGAGAGAATTGTAAATTTGATAATCTTCCTACTCAAAAATAATACAATGCAGGAACTGATACTCAGGAAAATGACATATTGCATTCTGGCTTCCTGGAGACTTCTACAGTATGGATATTTTGAACATTTATGTTCAGTAAATAATATGTTCTTTATTTTTTACAGTGTTTCAACAAAAGACAGCCAGAAGACAATCTGATGATGACAAGTTCCGTGGTCTTCCTAAGAAACAAGGTACTAACACTAACTCTAACTTCAGTCTATTTAGTAATCTCTAAGTAAAATATCAAGAAATCATATGAATACTGAATAAAGCCTCCTAGGACAGAAGTATGTAATTGTGTGCTTTATAAATTTTACTCTTAATCTCACACAATATAATTTTGCCATAATACAGTTAATACAAGAAAATTATTTTAATTAACAAAGGCATGAAATGGCCTTGTCAGAATGTTTGTGGTAGTGTTGTCAATGTTATCATGAGGGTTCCAGGAAGATCAAGTAAGAAAACTTCTCTAAGATGCATCAGAGGCCATGTTTTCATAGACCTGTAAGGGAACCCTCTGGAACCTAACTTGGTAGGAGTGGCAAATGATTTGATTCCTCCAAAGAAAGGGGTTAGCGTGACTTTTCTATGGTTTGCACTGAATGCCAACCAAACATTGCATCCTTTTCAACTGTTCTCTTGCCTTCAGCACTTGATCTAACATTTGTTGAACAATTATTTGTTATGCAGAGAAAAGCTGAAAACTATAGCCACAGAAACATCTTCCACAGACAGAATATTTTCTGCCTCCAGTTTTCCCTGAAATGTTTGTCTTCTACTGAAAAGAGAGACTCTAGCAGAATTTTTATTATGATTTTTTTAATCTGACAATAAGGCTTTATTCAACGTTCAAAAATGAAAAACATTAAAGGTGGCAGAGGTAGGGGGTAACATTAGCTGCCTATGATAACGAATGCGTATATACAGGCCCATCTTTGAAATAACTTCAGTCCAAATTAATATTTCCTTGAAATTGGTGCCACTAAATTGTTGAGAGGGACACTGGAATAAAACCAGGAAATTATTTCACAGCAACTACTAAGTCAGGCTCCTTTTTTGCAATTGTAAAGATGGCTGGGAATGGATTGCACCAAATTCTAACACCCACTGAACTATTAAATACAGACCCTCAATGGACCTGCTCCTAGGGCATTATGAATCATCCTTCAAACAAAGGTTCATTCTTAAATGGGTAATCCTCACCCATCACTTCAAGTGGCATTATTTTACAACAGCAAGGTGGTACTTAGATCATTCTTCCAATTAATACATGGTGTTTGATTGCAACACATGATGAAGCTGAACTTTTATTCTCTCATGAAACACTTGAATACACTGCTTGTAAATTTACATGCGAAAAACTCTTTATTTGACAGTTTTCCATTTTTAGTGATTTCATATTTAAGGAGGAAGATAGATCCTTTTTAAGTCTACTATTATCATCCCACTGTGCCTTCAGCTCTCTCAAGAAATAAATGCAAAGCTCCATGTGAGATCATTGTACAATTAGGATCAGAAGAGCTACTAAAGAATTAAACGAAGTAGATGAGATTATTTCTACCTGGCTTCCCCTACGTACCTCACAGAGCTTTGGAAAGAATGAAGAGAGGAGATGCTTTGAGCTTTTTGGGAGAAAAATCCCTGAAGTGTTTTTCTTATAAGTTATTCAATTACCATATTTTTAATTAAATTATGTTAGAAGTAAGGGGAAAATGCGAAGAGGGCCACAGGAGATGAAGGGAAGTGACGAGTATCAAGTGTAATGAAGAGATCCTTTGAATGTTTGATTATATCAATTATCCTTCTGGCCATCCCACAGAGAGCAATGCCTGGAAGGGCTGCTAGTATCTGTTAAGCTTAGTACAGCCCTATCATTATTCTACCTTGTATAGACAACTAGTACCCATCTGCACACAGAAAAAGGGGAGGAGAGTGTGGCAAAGGGAAACGAGGACCTAATTATGGAATATTGTATTGATTACTGTCTGTCTATATCTTGTTACCTAATTTGCATAATCAAGGTCAATTACCACTAGATTTTTTTAAATTCTGTGGGGACTCAGATACTAACATTTTAATCATATTTTATCTGTAATATTTTTTCTCTGTACATACTTAAGTCCAACTTATTGATGATATTTTTGATTAGTCATCTTAGAGCAGTTTCCTTACATTCCTTTATTTCTGGATATCAGTAATGTACCAGAATTGAACAGAATATTGTTTTATTTGTAAGGACTAAGGGAACATCAATCCTTACCAAATGTTTCTCTAAAAACCTCCCTGATGACTATAGTGTACAGGAAATCAGCAGTTAGCATGAAAAAAAGATAATTAGGAATACTTTGGAATATTTAGAAATAAAAGAATTAAGTACTTAAATACCTAAAAAGGCTGATTTCATCCAACCGTATTTCTCTAAACTGTTGCAGATATTATGACCATTCAGTCCATGTAACATACTAGGCAATGAAAACTGCTTATTACCTAATTAATGAATATTCTTCAAATATCCTGGGATTTCATGGTGTACTAGGAAAAGCAGTACATACTTCACTAGTGATAATCTCTTTATTTGGTAGAAAACAATAAAAAGGGCCTTTTATATAATGTTTTTCAGAGGCAAGATTTTCTAAAGGGACTAGACAAGTTCTCTAAAGAAGGTAAACAGGAATTATTATTTAATTCTTCCTCTATATGCTGGAGGGAAAAGGGATTATGAGATTCAACTATTTTCCCATTGAAAGTATAAGCATTTCAAGTGCACTAAGTTTAAGACTGGCAAGGGATTGCCAGGAAGTTACATTATTGCTAAGTCAAGGAATTTTCCTAAGGAAGAAAAAAATAATTAATTGGCACCATTTCCATGGAAACTCAACAGATTTCTTCAACTCAGTTTTCACATCTTGAAAAAATGTAAGGAAAAATGCTGAAGACTTTGGATCACAGATAAAATTTTCCATCAAAACAGTTTAAAAGTCAATTTTCCCAATTTGGATTTGAAATTAGAAAATGCTAAGGAGTGCTATCATAGATGAACAAGCGCACTTCCATCCTCCTTCCCAAAACTGAGCTTTATAGAGCCATCAAGGGTTTGTTCTTCAATGCTGGAAGACAGAGAACTGCATTTTGCCAGTGTCTTTGGAGCTGATCAGGATCTTGAAGTCTGGGTTATGTTATCGAAGCTCACAGAAGACTGATTCATACCCCCAATTCCAGTCATTAAACCTATAATAAAGGAAGATGGCTTTCCAGTGACTAGATTGCTTGCATTATTTGGTCTCTGCCAGATAATAAAGTTTCTATAAAATATACTTAGTCATTAGAAGATTTCTAAGTGAACATGATCAAGTCAAAAATGTTGAAAGAATTTAAGGGCTCCTTGTTCAAAGATGGAAATATCTGGCCTATTTTCCTTATTTTACAAAATCATATATAGTCTAGGGTCAAGTTTGTTCACATCTTGGACTGTACAGAAGGGCCTTTTCTATCTATGTCAAGATCATCCCCATCTTACTAGCATAGTCTTACCTTGGATATGACATGTGGCAACTGACGAGGTTCAAGCATTCTGAACAAGCTGCCTCCCTGTGATCATGGATTACATCCACAGATGTCCTCAGCCATATAGGCAAATGAACCTTATCAAGGGTGTGTTGTTGCTCTCACTCTTAGAGGGCAAACTGTTAGTGTAGGCAGCTAGGCAGACACGAGCACGGCAGAAGAGGGCTACCCACCCAGGAATATCATACGACCACCAGGTTATGGTTAGGTAGTTGTTAAACTGTCTCTCTAAAACCATAATTGGTCACAGCCAGTGCCAGCGAAAGGCAGTCTCTCAATAGACAGAAAACACCTGAAGCTGGAGATCAGCAGCTTCCCAATAAGATCTCAGGAGTTGGACAAGTGGGCGCAAGCATGTGCACTAAGAGGCAAAATGGTGGGGTTTAACTGGCATATGACTTTTCTCTAGGAACGCTCAACTGGTAAGGGAAAAACACCTAAATGAGCATATGCACAACTTCAGTAAACATACTGCACATGCGGCTCCTCCCAGGTGCTGGCAGGGCACTGCGTTTGCAGATAGCCTGCCCCAAGGAAAAATCAAAGGAGGAGAGACACTAACCCCAGAACCATACCAATGTTTAAAACCCCATGTCAAGGGCACTTGGATCTCTCAGGTTGCCCACTTGGCCCTCTTTCAAGTGTACCTTACTTCCTTTCATTCCTGCTCTAAAACCTTTTAATAAACTTTCAATACTACTCTATCTAAAACTTGCCTTGGTCTCTCCTGTGCCTTATGCCCCTCAGCCGAATTCTTGCCTCCAAACACGCAAGAATCAGGTTGCTGCCAATCTGTACGGATTGGCTGCTGCTAAAAAAACCCATTTCTTTGAAGGGTAAGGTTCTGTGGGTAGAAGGAGCACATCCACCCTAACCAACTGCCTATACCAGTCACTTCCAACTCAGATGAGCATAAGAATTATTTGCAGAGCTTTTAAACTTTGGTTGCCTAGCCCTACCTTAGATATGAACTAAAAGTCGAATAGATGAGATAGTAATCAGCAAAAATCTCAAAATCAACATTAAAAAATTCCCACCAAAAGAAACTATGTTTCAGAGACTACGTGTGGTCAAACTTAGCCCCTAAGTAAATTATATTTTAACAATAACCCACACAATATAATTTAAAACTTTTGCCAGCATTTAAGACCATGTTTCCTGAAATATTCAAATTTCCAACCACTCCCTATTATATAAATGTACGAATTGCAACAAATGACTATTATCATTTGTTATCATGCTTTCCGTGTTGTCTTCTTATATTTGGAACACATTTCTCTAAAGTCATAATTCTATCAAAAGTGAGAAAATAAAAGAGATATCAAGAGAGTCAGTTTATGAAAAAAATGAAGGAACATATTTATTTTTGCTAATGAAAACTATTCAAATGTATTTAACAAGTAAGTACTAAATCTTATTTGCTCAGTAATTTTATCTGCATGGTCCCTATAGACTTATGAGCTTGTAATCCCTAGTATAGTCCCTGCGCACCAAGTCCTCACTCCAGACTACAAAACCATTATTGGCTGGTCTTTTGTAGGGCAGGAGTGTGCATACTGATGGGAAAGAGGTAGTCAGGCAACATATCCTTTCTGTGTTCTATAAGTGTATGTTGCTGTAGCGCTTTGATAAATGTTAAATAATAAAATTGTCTAGAAGCAGGAGACCTGGAGAAATGGGGAAGATATTACCCTTACATGGGAAAAAGAGAATGCTGATCTCTGAGGTATTTTCATCGGGCTGTTTTTGCCAGTACTGGATATATTAAACAGAAAAGAGGGAAAATTGTCAAAATGTGGTCATTTGTACTCCATAAAAGAATAATGGCCTCTTTTCTCTTTTCCAGTATACTTACATTTCCATTTGTCATATTGCTCACAAAAGTTTTTTGTTGTTGTTAAAGTCATACCTTGAAAATTTTGTGTAATAGCTCAGTTTTGTCTGAAATAGCAATATGTTAGCAACTCACAGTGTTGTATCTCAGAAATGTAGTCAAAGCACACACAAAAAAGATGAAATTCTTAATAACAGGGAGAACAAAGACTGGAAAATAAGCTTACTGGCATCTAGAACTAATTCCAATTAATTCTAAGGTTGAGAAAAGTTAATTGAGACAAATTTAAAAATCAGTAGTCTACCCCTACTGTCTATGAAACAAATCAGTCCTTTGCTCATAATAGAAGGTGGAAAGATATTTAATCCCTCCCTTACCTCCTGACCCCAGCTACCTCTCTGCTACATAAATGTTAATTTTTACAAGTACTCTGTGTCCCAGCTCTGATCTTTCCATGTACATGCATAAAATATTCCTTCCAGTTGAAAGTGGGGTGTAGGAGGGTAATGCTACACTTGGCTGGTCCTGGGACTCTAAAGTAAAGCTCTACAATGGAGGGATGGGAAGGTGAAGAAGTCTGTTAGAAATTTATGCACAGACTTAGATACATAGTGCCAGGGAATCATGTCCCACCTCTATCGTGGCAGCTGCATTAGACAAAAACCTGCTAACTCCTGGGATCTTGAGTTGTGAACTGCACCTATTAAAGATTTCTGCAGTCCATCCCTGAACACAGGGAAAGAACCAAAGGACATATAAACACCAAGAGCCTTGGTGAACAATGATTCCATAGATGTGTTTTTGTTTTTTTGGTTTTTTGGGTTTTTTTTTTTTTGACAGAGTCTCGCTTTGTCGCCAGGCTGGAGTAGAGTGGCATGATCTCGGCTCACTGCAGGCTTTGCCTCCGGGTTCATCCGATTCTCCTGCCTCAGCCTCCTGAGTAGCTAGGACTACAGGCGTGCACCACCATGCCCAGCTAATTTTTGTATTTTTAGTAGAGACAGAGTTTCACCATGTTGGCCAGGATAGTCTTGATCTCTTGACCTCGTGATCCACCTACCTTGGCCTCCCAAAATGCTGGGATTACAGGCATGAGCCACCACGCCAGAAGTATTAAAGATGAGAACAAACAAAAAGTTCATCAACTAAAACTACTCCAGAAGAAAGGAAGGATAATTTTTTTTTGTAAAGACTCAGAATAATTATACTTCTGTTAGTGATTTATTTATTAATGAGGAAGGTTGTCAGATATCGTATCAAAAGCACCAAGCTATCAACATGGAAAAAATGGGAAATACACACACACACAAACACACACACACACACACAGCACTTTTCAGCTACCAATGCATAACTGCTTAAATATGAAGCTTTTTATAAATATTTTAACTTTTTCAAAAGTTCTAAGGCAGTATGTGTTAATTTCAACTGAAATATCCCACTTTCAGGTTCAGTACTAGGCAGTTGGTGACAAAATGCAAGGGCCAAAAAAGAAAATGTCAGGAAAGTTTGAACTCATTAAAAAAATGGAAAATATGGAGAGGAAATAGCAGCAGAAAGTCAAGGGCCAAGGTTAGACTGAGATGAAAGCAAAATATGTGAAAGACATTTGAGATGAGATACCAGAATGAGATTAAACATGTGACATGAAGAAAAGGTATTGACAAGAGGAAGTATGATAAAAATAAAATAAAATAAGAAGCTAAAGTTTCAACAGCAAATTAAAATCCACATCGGTCACAACAAAAGGGACTCACACTAGATGAAAATAAATCAGTGAATTAGAGAACATATTAAAGAAGGATTTGTTCTCAGTACATGGAAAGACTGAAAACTAATAAGATGTGGAGAACAGAGATACAACTCAAGTATGACAGGTTTTTTAAAACTAGAATAGAAAATACAATCAATGACTTTATTAAGCTAATCTTTGGAGAAGTGGGAAGTTGGAGGATGAATAATGCAGATCGAGTGGGCTCACTATGAGACACGAAAAAGTCAGGAGCGTTGTTTGTGTTTAAAAGCACCCTAGCAAATCTTTTTGATTCTAAGGAAAAAGAAACAATCTTAAAGTATTGAGCAAGTATTTTAACTTAGATTTTCTACTAAATTAACAAAATCCATTAAAAAATTAGAGAATCTGTGTTACAGAAACTTGAGATAATGGAATACCAAGTCTATTTGAGAAAAAAAACTGCAACTTAAGAAGTTTATATTTAGTCAGGTATTTTGTTCATGTAAGAAGAATATAAAATAATTTTTGGATATCCAAAATTTTAGAAAAGATAGCCATTCTGTCATTATGAAAGTATCAACCAAAACATATGCTAACTAATGAGGAATTAAACAAAATAAAAAGCTTAAAAAGAAATTACAGTATTAAAACTACTGAAGTAAACTTAAATAATTATTGTAAATTTCTTTATAAGATATGAATGTAAAGTATTGGTGATAAAAAATATGTAATGTAACATAATTATTGCTAATTGAGTAGCAATAATCTGGTTACAATGACCAAAAAATATAAAAATACCTAGGAACTAGAAAGAAAATGTTTTTTCATTCATTACTTTATTAATAAAAAAAGATTTTAAAATCTGCATTTTAAAAAGTAACTGCTTTCAAATTCCTTCATATATATGTATATACAAATACATATATATGTATAGTCTTTATAACCACATACAAAACAAGATTATGTATAACAGCAGTCATCACAATAAATTCATATCAGTTAAAACATTCTCACAGAGCAGGAACAGTCATTGAGGACAAATGTGTTAATCATCTGCATAGCAATCGTTCATTAAAACCTCAAAGATATGAGATAGATATTATTTTCCTTTCTAAAATGGATTGATTATTTGTAACCAAGGACACAGAGCTAAGAAATGGTAGAGGTGAAATTTGAACTCAATTCTGTTATACTCTGGAGGCCGAACTTGTAATCACCTTCTGTACTATTTCAGGTAATCATTTTAACAACTCTCACTACAACTTTCCTGAGCTTTAACAGAAGCCTGAAACACAACAAAGCACATTACACATATTAGCTCCTTCAACTCTTGCAACAACTCTGTTACAAGGGGATTATTTACCTTCATTTATAGACAAAGAAACTGGAGTTTACAAAAATGAAATGAGAAAGAGCTTTAAGCCCTCATCTACCTGGCTCCAAATACCATGTTATATAATCTCCCTCATAAAAAGATACACACTGAAATGTGGGCAAAAGACTGTAGTGGCAAAAACACTCCACCTCCATCTTCTTAGGGTACAAGCCAGGACTGAGAATTAAATTGATGTAAAATAGATTAACAAGAGAAAAGCTTAATAGTTTCACATGGCACTGGAGCCCTCAAAGAAAATGAAGACTCAAAAAAGCAGTTAGCCAGTTACTTAGCTACTGAATTAGACAAAGAATAGTAAACTGTGAAAATGAGAGGCTTGGGGGGGCCCCCCCCCCCCCCCCCCCCACCCCCCCCCCCCCCCCCCCCCCCCCCCCCCCCACCCCCCCCCTCCCACCCCCCCCCCCCCCCCCCCCCCCCCCCCCCCCCCCACCTGGGGTGGAGCAAGATGGCCGAATAGGAACAGCTCCAGTCTCCAACTCCCAGCACGAGCGACACAGAAGGCCGGTGATTTCTGCATTTTCAACTGAGGTACTGGGTTCATCTCACTGGGGAGTGCCAGACAATCAGTGCTGGTCAGCTGCTGCAGCCCGACCAGCGAGAGCTGAAGCAGGGCGAGGCATCGCCTCACCTGGGAAGCGCAAGGGGGAAGGGAATCCCTTTTCCTAGCCAGGGGAACTGAGACACACAACACCTGGAAAATTGGGTAACTCCCACCCCAATACTGCGCTTTAAGCAAACAGGCACACCAGGAGATTATATCCCACACCTGGCCGGGAGGGTCCCACGCCCACGGAGCTTCCCTCATTGCTAGCACAGCAGTCTGTGATCTACCGGCAAGGCAGCAGCGAGGCTGGGGGAGGGGCGCCCGCCATTGCTGAGGCTTAAGTAGGTAAACAAAGCTGCTGGGAAGCTCAAACTGGGTGGAGCTCACAGCAGCTCAAGGAAACTTGCCTGTCTCTGTAGACTCCACCTCTGGGGACAGGGCACAGTAAACAATAACAAACGCAGCAGAAACCTCTGCAGACGCAAATGACTCTGTCTGACAGCTTTGAAGAGAGCAGTGGATCTCCCAACACAGAGGTTGAGATCTGAGAAGGGACAGACTGCCTGCTCAAGTGGGTCCCTGACCCCTGAGTAGCCTAACTGGGAGACATCTCCCACTAGGGGCAGTCTGACACCCCACACCTCACAGGGTGGAGTACCCCCTGAGAAGAAGCCTCCAAAGCAAAATCAGACAGGTACACTCACTGTTCAGCAATATTCTATCTTCTGCAGCCTCTGCTGCTGATACCCAGACAAACAGGGTCTGGAGTGGACCTCAAGCAATCTCCAACAGACCTACA
The DNA here is from genome assembly GCF_024542745.1 of Macaca thibetana thibetana. NCBI lineage: Eukaryota > Metazoa > Chordata > Mammalia > Primates > Cercopithecidae > Macaca > Macaca thibetana. Next base: position 86,844,875 of record NC_065582.1, on the reverse strand, counting down.
GCTGAGGGTCCTGACTGTTAGAAGGAAAACTATCAAACAGGAAGGACACCTACACCAAAACCCCATCAGTACATCACCATCATCAAAGACCAGAGGCAGATAAAACCACAAAGATGGGGAAAAAGCAGGGCAGAAAAGCTGGAAATTCAAAAAATAAGAGCGCATCTCCCCCGGCAAAGGAGCGCAGCTCATCGCCAGCAACGGATCAAAGCTGGACGGAGAATGACTTTGACGAGATGAGAGAAGAAGGCTTCAGTCCATCAAACTTCTCAGAGCTAAAGGAGGAATTACGTACCCAGCGCAAAGAAACTAAAAATCTTGAAAAAAAAGTGGAAGAATTTTTCATGGCTAGAGTAATTAATGCAGAGAAGGTCATAAACGAAATGAAAGAGATGAAAACCATGACACCAGAAATATGTGACAAATGCACAAGCTTCAGTAACCGACTCGATCAACTGGAAGAAAGAGTATCTGCGATTGAGGATCAAATGAATGAAATGAAGCAAGAAGAGAAACCAAAAGAAAAAAGAAGAAAAAGAAATGAACAAAGCCTGCAAGAAGTATGGGATTATGAAAAAAGACCAAATCTACGTCTGATTGGGTACCTGAAAGTGAGGGGGAAGATGGAACCAAGTTGGAAAACACTCTTCAGGATATCATCCAGGAGAACTTCCCCAACCTAGTAGGGCAGGCCAACATTCAAATTCAGGAAATACAGAGAACGCCACAAAGATACTCCTCAAGAAGAGCAACTCCAAGACACATAATTGCCAGATTCACCAAAGTTGAAATGAAGGAAAAAATCTTAAGGGCAGCCAGAGAGAAAGGTCGGGTTACCCACAAAGGGAAGCCCATCAGACTAACAGCAGATCTCTCGGCAGAAACTCTCCAAGCCAGAAGAGAGTGGGGTCCAATATTCAACATTCTTAAAGAAAAGAATTTTAAACCCAGAATTTCATATCCAGCCAAACTAAGTTTCATAAGTGAAGGAGAAATAAAATCCTTTACAGATAAGCAAATGCTTAGAGATTTTGTCACCACTAGGCCTGCCTTACAAGAAACCCTGAAGGAAGCACTAAACGTGGAAAGGAACAGCCGGTACCAGCCATTGCAAAAACATGCCAAAATGTAAAGACCATCGAGGCTAGGAAGAAACTGCATCAACTAACGAGCAAAATAACCAGTTAATATCATAATGGCAGGATCAAGTTCACACATAACAATATTAACCTTAAATGTAAATGGACTAAATGCTCCAATTAAAAGACACAGACTGGAAAACTGGATAAAGAGTCAAGACCCATCAGTCTGCTGTATTCAGGAGACACATCTCACATGCAGAGACATACATAGGCTCAAAATAAAGGGATGGAGGAAAATGTACCAAGCAAATGGAGAAAAAAAAAAAGCAGGGGTTGCTATACTAGTCTCTGATAAAACAGACTTTAAACCATCAAAGATCAAAAGAGACAAAGAAGGCCATTACATAATGGTAAAGGGATCAATTCAACAGGAAGAGCTAACTATCCTAAATATATATGCACCCAATACAGGAGCACCCAGATTCATAAAGCAAGTCCTTAGAGACTTACAAAGAGACATAGACTCCCATACAAAAATAATGGGAGACTTCAACACTCCACTGTCAACATTAGACAGATCAACGAGACAGAAAGTTAACAAGGATATCCAGGAATTGAACTCATCTCTGCAGCAAGCAGACCTAATAGACATCTATAGAACTCTCCACCCAAAATCAACAGAATATACATTCTTCTCAGCACCACATCGTACTTACTCCAAAATTGACCATGTAATTGGAAGTAAAGCACTCCTCAGCAAATGTACAAGAACAGAAATTATAACAAACTGTCTCTCAGACCACAGTGCAATCAAACTAGAACTCAGGACTAAGAACCTCAATCAAAACCGCTCAACTACATGGAAACTGAACAACCTGCTCCTGAATGACTACTGGGTACATAACGAAATGAAGGCAGAAATAAAGATGTTCTTTGAAACCAATGAGAACAAAGATACAACATACCAGAATCTCTGGGACACATTTATAGCAGTGTGTAGAGGGAAATTTATAGCACTAAATGCCCACAAGAGAAAGCAGGAAAGATCTAAAATTGACACTCTAACATTGCAATTAAAAGAACTAGAGAAGCGAGAGCAAACACATTCAAAAGCTAGCAGAAGGCAAGAAATATAACTAAGATCAGAGCAGAACTGAAGGAGATAGAGACACAAAAAACCCTCCAAAAAATCAATGAATCCAGGAGTTGGTTTTTTGAAAAGATCAACAAAATTCACAGACCGCTAGCAAGACTAATAAAGAAGAAAAGAGAGAAGAATCAAATTGACGCAATAAAAAATGATAAAGGGGATATCACCACCGACCCCACAGAAATACAAACTACCATCAGAGAATACTATAAACACCTCTATGCAAATAAACTGGAAAATCTAGAAGAAATGGATAATTTCCTGGATACTTACACTCTTCCAAGACTAAACCAGGAAGAAGTTGAATCCCTGAATAGACCAATAGCAGACTCTGAAATTGACACAATAATTAATAGCCTACCAACCAAAAAAAGTCCAGGACCAGATGAATTCACAGCTAAATTCTACCAGAGGTACAAGGAGGAGCTGGTACCATTCCTTCTGAAACTATTCCAATCAATAGAAAAAGAGGGAATCCTCCCTAACTCATTTTATGAGGCCAACATCATCCTGATACCAAAGCCTGGCAGAGACACAACAAAAAAAGAGAATTTTAGACCAATCCCTGATGAACATCGATGCAAAAATCCTCAATAAAATACTGGCAAACCGGATTCAGCAACACATCAAAAAGCTTATCCACCATGATCAAGTGGGCTTCATCCCTGGGATGCAAGGCTGGTTCAACATTCACAAATCAATAAACATAATCCAGCATATAAACAGAACCAAAGACAAGAACCACATGATTATCTCAATAGATGCAGAAAAGGCTTTTGACAAAATTCAACAGCCCTTCATGCTAAAAACGCTCAATAAATTCGGTATTGATGGAACGTACCTCAAAATAATAAGAGCTATTTATGACAAACCCACAGCCAATATCATACTGAATGGGCAAAAACTGGAAAAATTCCCTTTGAAAACTGGCACAAGACAGGGATGCCCTCTCTCACCACTCCTATTCAACATAGTGTTGGAAGTTCTGGCTAGGGCAATCAGCAAGAGAAAGAAATAAAGGTTCTTTAGTTAGGGAAAGAAGAAGTCAAATTGTCCCTCTTTGCAGATGACATGATTGTATATTTAGAAAACCCCATTGTCTTAGCCCAAAATCTCCTTAAGCTGATAAGCAACTTCAGCAAAGTCTCAGGATACAAAATCAATGTGCAAAAATACAAGCATTCTTATACACCAGTAACAGACAAACAGAGAGCCAAATCATGAATGAACTTCCATTCACAATTGCTTCAAAGAGAATAAAATACGTAGGAATCCAACTTACAAGGGATGTAAAGGACCTCTTCAAGGAGAACTACAAACCACTGCTCAGTGAAATAAAAGAGGACACAAACAAATGGAAGAACATACCATGCTCATGGATAGGAAGAATCAATATCGTGAAAATGGCCATACTGCCCAAGGTAATTTATAGATTCAATGCCATCCCCATCAAGCTACCAATGAGTTTCTTCACAGAATTGGAAAAAACTGCTTTAAAGTTCATATGGAACCAAAAAAAAAGAGCCCGCATCTCCAAGACAATCCTAAGTCAAAAGAACAAAGCTAGAGGCATCACGCTACCTGACTTCAAACTATACTACAAGGCTACAGTAACCAAAACAGCATGGTACTGGTACCAAAACAGAGATATAGACCAATGGAACAGAACAGAGTCCTCAGAAATAATACCACATATCTACAGCCATCTGATCTTTGACAAACCTGAGAGAAACAGGAAATGGGGAAAGGATTCCCTATTTAATAAATGGTGCTGGGAAAATTGGCTAGCCATAAGTAGAAAGCTGAAACTGGATCCTTTCCTTACTCCTTATATGAAAATTAATTCAAGATGAATTAGAGACTTAAATGTTAGACCTAATGCCATAAAAATCCTAGAGGAAAACCTAGGTAGTACCATTCAGGACATAGGCATGGGCAAAGACTTCATGTCTAAAACACCAAAAGCAACAGTAGCAAAAGCCAGAATTGACAAATGGGATCTAATTAAACTAAAGAGCTTCTGCACAGCAAAAGAAACTACCATCAGAGTGAACAGGCAACCTACAGAATGGGAGAAAATTTTTGCAATCTACTCATCTGACAAAGAGCTAATATCCAGAACCTACAAAGAACTCAAACAAATTTACAAGAAAAAAACAAACAACCCCATCAAAAAGTGGGCAAAGGATATGAACAGACATTTCTCAAAAGAAGACATTCATACAGCCAATAGACACATGAAAAAATGCTCAGCATCACTGGCCATCAGAGAAATGCAAATCAAAACCACAATGAGATACCATCTCACACCAGTTAGAATGGCGATCATTGAAAAGTCAGGAAACAACAGGTGCTGGAGAGGATGTGGAGAAATAGGAACACTTTTACACTGTTGGTGGGATTGTAAACTAGTTCAACCATTATGGAAAACAGTATAGCGATTCCTCAAGGATCTAGAACTAGAAGTATCATATGACCCAGCCGTCCCATTACTGGGTATATACCCAAAGGATTATAAATCATGCTGCTATAAAGACACATGCACACGTATGTTTATTGCGGCACTATTCACAATAGCAAAGACTTGGAATCAACCCAAATGTCCATCAGTGACAGACTGGATTAAGAAAATGTGGCACATATACACCATGGAATACTATGCAGCCATAAAAAAGGATGAGTTTGTGTCCTTTGTAAGGACATGGATGCAGCTGGAAACCATCATTCTTAGCAAACTATCACAAGAACAGAAAACCAAACACCGCATGTTCTCACTCATAGGTGGGAACTGAACAATGAGATCACTTGGACTCGGGAAGGGGAACATCACACACCGGGGCCTATCATAGGGAGTGGGGAGGGGGGAGGGATTGCATTGGGAGTTATACCTGATGTAAATGACGAGTTGATGGGTGCTGATGAGTTGATGGTTGCAGCACACCAACATGGCACAAGTATACATATGTAACAAACCTGCACGTTATGCACATGTACCCTAGAACTCAAAGTATAATAATAATAAAAAAAATAAAAATAAAAACAAACAAAAAAAAATTTTAGTTTGGGATATTTCAGACATAGAGAAAACTAGAATAAACATTGTGATGAACAGCCTTCAACTCATCATGAAGTTCTATGAAATTACATACTATATCATTGAAACTCTGTGATACCTTCTCCATCTTAAATCCTTTCTCCACAGAATACTAGATTTTGTGTTTATCATCCTCATCTAAGCGTCTATTCCCATAGTGTAAACATTTGAATATGTCCACACAAAATACAGCATGATTTTTCAGGTGTTAAAAAAATTTATGTAGGCCGGGCATGGTGACTCACGCCTGTAATCCCAGCACTTTGGGAGGCTGAGCTGGGTGGATCACCTGAGGTCAGGAGTTTGAGACTAGCCTGGAAAACATGGCAAAACCCCATCTCTACTAAAAGTACAAAAAATAGCCGGGCATGGTGGCAGGCATTTGTAATCCAAGCTACTCAGGAGGCTGAGGCAGGAGGATTGCTTGAACCCGGAAGGCAGAGGTTGCAGTGAGCCAAGATGGTGCCACTGTACTCCAGCCTGGGTGACAAGAGCAACACTCCATCTCAAAAAAAAAAAAAAAAAAGTAAATATTGTAATATCTTGCTCCATATGTACTTCTGCAATGTACATTTTTACTGAATGTTTCAGCAATGTATTCATGTTGATTTATGTAACACTAGCATGCTTGTTTACACTACTGAATTCCATTATATGACTACAACATAATTATGTATATCCAGCATCTTATTTATGAGCATTGGGTTGTTTCTAGTTTTTCACTTTTATAAAAAGCTGGAATGGATAATGCATGCCTTCTTTTGCACATGTGTGAGGATTTCTCTAATGGAATTGCTAAATCCCAAGCAAGTCATCTTCAAGTTTATTAAAAATTTTCAAATGTTTCTTCATATTTACATACCCAATCAGAGTAAATGCAAGTTCTCATGTCTCCGAATACTTAGCAGTATTTGCATTGCCCTATTTGTAAATTGTAGATTGTTTGCCAACCCGCTATGTGCAAAATGGTATTTTAGGTTGCTTTAATGTGTATGTCACTGATTATTACTGAGGTAGGTACCGTTTCATGCTTGTTGGCCCTTCCTATTTTCACCTATTTATAAGCCTTTCCCACTTATTGGGATGGAGATTGGTGACTTTTTCCTTATTAAATTGAATAAAGTCTTCTTAATTCTGAAAAAGAAATAAATAAATAAATATTTAAAAAAATTAAAAAAAAAAAAAAGAAAATGAGAGGCTTAAAAGACAAGAGTTATTCTAACAAGGTATCTACAGAATCCTTGTAGTCTCAACTTCTCCTCTTTGAAGCTAAGGATATTGCTTTTCCTTCTTGTATAGTGTGAGTGTCTTTACCGTAGGAATTTAGTCTTCTGCTTTTGGGAAACAACTGAAAGGTCAGAATGATCTTTCTTACACCTGCTGTTTTTCAGTTTAAATAGTTGATGTGCCAGAGTGCTATATTTTTAACTTCCTCAAGCCAAAACTATGCTCTGCTTTAAAAAGATACATCCCCCAAAACACCAAGGAAATACTCATTAATAAAATTATGTCAAGTGATAAATAAAAATTTAAAATATCACTAGACTAATGACCAAGGCATGTTTGTATACATTTTAACTCAATAGTTAACCAGAATAAGTTTTGCCAGTAAGTTATTTCAAATTTAAAGAAAAGAGAATTTTTATATTATATGAACCATCTCATGGAGTAGAAATATTAATGTACTAGTTATTTTATTTTAAAAAACATGATGATTTCAGTTGATGAAAAACACAAAATTATTGTTCAAGTATTCATAATTTTTTAAAAATCTTGTACAATAAGAAACAGAATAATTTCTTAACATTATCAGAAATATCTGATTAGTTCAGAAGTAGAGGTATTCCTGTTAGGAACAGGAAAAGATAAGGATACCCGCTATTAACATTTTTACTTACCATTATCCTGGAAGTTTCTAGCAACTGCAGTAACATGCATCTAAAATAAAACGTGTAATTATTGGGAAGGAGATACTTTCTCCATTATTTTTAGATGATATACATACATGCCAGAAGACTTGAAAACATCAACTATAAGACTCTTAAAAATTATTTTAACTAGCTGGATATAATTAATAAATAATTCACTTTTTTATATACCAGAATTATTTGTTTGGCAACATCATGAAAGAAAAGAAATTATTCACTGTAAATTCAAAACATACACAAAAAGTACCTATTAAACAGATAGAATAATGCTATTTTCCTAATGGGAGATTAAATATTCTCAACTCTTTCTATAATAACTTATACATGTGAGGGAATCCCAATCATTTTGATAGGATACTTTTCCTTTAGGAAGAGAGAAATGACAGTTTGAAAGAATGTTTCTAAATTGATAGAGAAGATAATTAAAAAGAGGTGAAAGGTAATCCCTTGGGAAAAAAAAATTGAGGCCGGGCTAGTGGCCATATGTGATATTAAAGTCTGTTACTTATTCAATGCTTTAAGCTACCACACTCAGAGTTATAATGACACAAGAATCACTGGCAATGAAAGAAAGCTTTAGACTATAAAATTATTATAAAGTTTGTGTACTTCTTTGAATTGGATAATGCAAAATACTATCAAAAGTGAAACAGTACAAACACTCCCTCATCCTACTGGTGAGAGTGTATACGACAACACGTTCCAGGAAAGGAGATTGGCACTAAGTATACATCAATAGCTTTAAAGGTGGTCACACTCAAAAATTATATTTTTATGAGTCTATGCCAACCAAATAAATAATGCAGCCAGTGATTCATATGAAAGACTTATAAGCTCCAAAAACATATAATTGTGGAGAAAAATGGAAACAATAAAAAATCCCTTAGTAAGAGAATGATTAAATACTTTATTGCATATACAAACTTTGGAATATAATGCTCCCATTAAAAACCATTTTTCAAAGAATATTTAATGTCGTGGAAAGATTCTTAGGCTACATGACTAAGAGAAAAAAACAGGAACTATGTCAGTGTAACCCTAATCAGAAAAAAGGAAAGAAGTGGATACTTAAGAAGGACCACCAAGATGTTTATGGTACCTGTTTCTGAAGAATATAATAATGAGTGGCAGTTATTTCAGTTTTCAGTACTCTTCTGTATCTTCTAAGTGGTGGGGGAAAAAATCATGTTCTAAAATCACAATCATTAAAATAAAACATCAAATGCCAGATGTGGTGGCCCACACCTGTAATCCCAGCACTTTGGGAGGGCAAGGCAGGCAGATCACTTGAGACCAGGTGTTCAAGACCAGCCTGGTCAATATTGCGAGACCCCATCTTTACTAAAAATACAAAAACTAGCCAGTTGTGGTGGCACGTGCCTGTAATCCCAGCTACTCAAGAGGTTGAGACAGGAGAATCACTTGAACTCAGAAGGCGAAGACTGCAGTGAACCAAGGTGGTGCCACTGCACTTCAGCCAGGGCAACAGAAGGAGACTGCCTCAAAACGAAAACAAAAACAAAATGAAACAAAACAAAACAAACAAACAAATCTCAAAGAATATATGCAACTCTAAAATTAAGGGGATGCAGAGGCCTTACTTGGAACTTACAAATAAATCAATAGACCAAACATATCCTGACTTGCCCATATGGACCTGAGCTTATATACCTACCAATTCCCAAACTAAGTAACAAAAAATAACTTAAGATTTAAATCTTGGTCACTAGTTCTCGTTCTCTCGCTCTCTCGGTCTGCCTTTCTCTCTCTCTCTTTCTCTTTCTCTCTCTCTGTTTCTCTCTCTCTCTCTTTTTTTTCTCTCTCTTTCTCTCTCTCTCTTTTTTTTTCTTAAGCCAGGGTGTGCTGTGTCACCCAGGCTGGAAGGCAGTGGCGATCTCAGCTCACTACAGCCTTGATCTTTCAGGCTCAAGCAATCCTCCCACCTCAGCCTCCCGAGTAGCTGGGACTACAGGCTGGTTTTTATAGAGATGGGATCTCTCCGTGTTACCCAGGCTGGTCTGGAACTCCTGGGCTCAACTAATCCACCTGCTTCAGCCTCCCAAAGTGCCGGGATTACAGGTGTCAGCCACTGCACCTGGACCCTATTTATTTAAGTCCTATTATGAGAAGTTCTTTCCAAGTGCCACAAACTAATTTGGTATGATGGTACAGTATGGTGTGACATCACATGATATTTATAGTATGACATGGTACTTACAGCATGGTATATCTGGCATGGATTGAAATGGTATGCATTCCATGGGAAAGCCTATTAATAAAGTGGCAGAAATTTTTTATATTGTAAAAGCAATATAGTATTATTATAGAAAGATGGAGATCATAAGAAAATAATTACATATGTAATATGGCATCACAATAGAACAACGTATATTATCTTTTAAATTTTCTTTTCATGCTTTATTATGTATATGTATATTTTAACTTTGACACTTAAAATTTTTAATGTGTGTATAAGTTTGTATCCTGCTTTTGTACTTGTTATAATATAATAAGCACTTTCTATGTTGACACAATCTTTATTTTTTTAATGACTACATATTTTTATTAAGTAAATATTTTCTATTTTAAATTACTTTTTGTTGGGCAATCAAGTTGTTTTCTTTCAAATTTTCAATAAAGTCCTTTCAGCCAGTCACCTAGTAAATAATTTTAATGAAAATCCCAATTTACATTCGTACCTAATCTGTATATTTATATACTTACTACAATGGGTTGGTTGATGTTTATATGACCAATATTTGATCAAATGGAAATACTTATAAAGAGAAATTTATTTAAAAGGAATTAACTTGTAAAAACTGTAGTTTACCTTGAAGCTTTTACACTAAGAGACAGGAGTCTACCATATATACAGTTAGCTGTCTGACAAATGTTTTTTAATGAAAATTATATTAAATTCATACTAATTCTTCTGAAGGTAAACCAAAAAAAATACAAAATTAGGAAGACGGAAAACCTTTCATTACCTCCTTTTCCTCATCAAATTGTTATCTAAATGCAATAAAGTAATCTTATAAACTCTACCAAAAATTACAGGTTGCATGTTTTGGTTTGACTTGTATACCCTTAGAATAAAAGGTAGTGAGATGCCTAAATCATTTTTCTTTGTAACTTGTCATGTCTAATCCTAATTTATCAAGACAAATGCTTTAATCTCTTTACTCTTAAAAAAAAGTAAAAGCAGATTTATGTAAAATTAGTTTAGTTGTAAACAACTCACTCTCAAAACAATATCTAAGACCTCTGCTGCTCCTAGCTTGTTCTTTTGTTCTTTCTGCACAATCATACAACTGAACACCATACCCCCCAAAAAGTCATCTTACTTATATTTTAATAGCTAGATTGAGAAAAAAAGAAAGGGTAACTGAAATAAATATTATTAAAAGGAGTTAGTATTTGTTAAGTTAAACTTGTACATATAGCAAAACTAAAACTGGTACGGTTTTCTGGGAAAACTTTTCTTGAGCTAACTTCCAGAACAGCAGAAAATCCAGCTGCCTGGGTTACTTGAGATAAAAATGGATTCACACTTAGGCAAAAGGATGACAGAAGTGAGGTGATAATTAAATGGCATAGCTGTTAAATGGTGATGCTCAACCTCTCTCCTCTGGCAGGGATGGCACATAGAATTCTACTGCTAACTGCATTTCATGAACTCTATTTTAGTGTGGAGGCCTATAAAAAGCAAACAGTATAAGAAGCAAGATCTCAATTGTTATCTGTACTTTTTGCTGCTGAGCAAGTTAGCGCTCTGGCTAACTTGTGCTTCTCCAGTTCCTCTGGGATTTCATGCTCCATCATCCTTAGAGGAAGATTTGGAGTATAGAATCTGTTGACATCTTAGTTCTGGAGGAATAGGTTCTGAAGAGAAAAGACAAGAAAAGACAAGTCAAGAAAGCCCCTGTGTTGAATGGAAATGGTGAGAAGGGAAAAAGTTAAAAAAAAAAAAAGAAAAAGAAAGAAAGAGGAAAAGAAAAGAAAGGGGGTGGAGAGAGAGAGAGAGAGAGAGAGAGAGAGAGAGAGAAAGAGAGAGAGAAAGAAAGAAAGAAAGAAAGAAAGAAAGAAAGAAAGAAAGAAAGAAGAGAAGAGAAAAGAAAGAGAAGAAGAGAAAGAAAGAAAGAAAGAAAGAAAGAGAGAGAGAGAGAAAGAAAGAGAAAGAAAGAAAGAAAGAAAGAAAGAAAGAAAGAAAGAAAGAAAGAAAGAGAGAGAGAGGGAGGAGGGAGAGAGAGAGAGAAGGAAGGAAGAAAGGAAGGAAAAGAGGGAGGGAGGGAAGAAAGAAAAGAAAGAAGAAAGAAAGAGAAAGAAAGAGAGAGAGAGAAAGAAAGAAGAAAGAAAGAAAGAAAGAAAGAAAGAAAGAAAGAAAGAAAGAAAGAAAGAAAGAAAGAAAGAAAGAAAGAAAGAAAGAAGGAAGGAAGGAAGGAAGGAAGGAAGGAAGGAAGGAGAAGGAGGAGGAGGGAGAGAGTGAGAGAGGAGAGGAGAGGAGAGGAGAGGGAAGGAAAGAAAGAAAGCACATGTGGGAATCAGAATTATTGACCATAGAGAAATCTGATGTGCACATGAATCTTTTTGGAAAGAAACCGTCTGTGTGTCCGTGTTTCAAGATTCACTATTATAGTCCTTCTCGAAACTGAGAGAAACGTTAGAGGTCATTCCAGAACAACCCCAAGGCTCAAGTCCTCTTTAAACATATAACATTTGCTATCAAATACTTGAAACCTCTTTTCCAGAACAACCAATCCTAATTATATCAACAAATTATTATTACTATAGAATTTGAATGTCCTCCTCATTTCCCAAATCCTTGTTAATATTGTCTGGATAGTCAAATTCATCTGTTTCTTTCTTGAAGAAGCACTCCCAGAAACGGGCAGATCCCTCCAAGGACAGCTCACTGGTATACAGTTAGGCAGGACTGGCTATTCTCTCCTTTCAGACTCTGTGGGCATGTTTAGATTTGATAGTATATTAAGACATGTTACCTACCCCTCCTGAAATAATACAAAAAGTATGTTGCACTTAATGGAAATATGTAAATGAGAAGGTACAAACTCAAATGAGTTCCAGCAGGTAGGCAGGTAGCAGACGTGTGTAGTCATCCAGTAACTCTAAGGTGTGGCAAGGATTGCAGTAACCTAGAGAGCACATAGCATCCTTAAAGTCATGCAGGCCCATTTATGTCTTTAAACACCATGGTGGACAAGGGAAACACTGAATTCACCCACGGTCTGCCAATTTGCTACCACTGTGCTTCGAGCTAGGCCATCTACTATTCCTTTTGCGCTAAGCAAATAATACATGGCATGCTCCAAAATAAACTCTTTAGAAAAGGAAGCATCTCACTACCAAATAACTGATTATTTATTTTAAATCTTTCAGAAATAACTTTTCAAAGGATGTGAAGCCTTTTGTGACATTTGGATGTTGGTTGACATCTCTTTTCCCAAAGTTCGGAAGACTGTTTATTCTAAAGATATTTATTGTTAATATTAATGTTAACATTTATTTAGCTTACTGTGTGGCAAGCACTATGCTAAGTATTTTGTGCACATGATCTCTGATAATCCTCAGAAAAAGAAGACAAAATTGGCACTGCCCTCAACTAGCAAAGTATATAACTTTTGCTACTGTCCTTTCTCTCCTTGTCCCTTTCTGTTTCTCAGTAATGAGACACAATTTTGTAACCCTTAAGACTAGGTTCCAGGCACCTCCATCCTTAGAAATAAACTCATTAAAAATATACTGGTTTATTCTTTAGCTGCTCATAGAGAGTTAAGAAGAAGCTACTCCAATTACTTATTTGTAGAGTGCTTTTGTTCCCAGTTGTCTACACCCGGAGTTTCTATTAATGCACCCTCCCTTTGTATTTTAGACAGAGCTCGGATAGAGAGTCCAGCCTCTTCTACTCTCAGGGGCTGTCTAACTGATGGTCAGGAAGAACTCATCCTCCTGCAAGAGAAAGTCAAGAATGGGAAAATGTCTATGGATGAAGCTCTGGAGAAATTTAAACACTGGCAGATGGGGAAAAGTGGCCTGGAAATGATTCAGCAGGTAATATTGGCCCCAATGTTTTCTGGGACATTCCATAACTTGTGGAGCCCCTAGTTTGTTACTGTTTAACTTTCACAAGGAATGCAGGTAACTGTTCTTTTATTTTTAACTAGCCACTAAGAAAAATACTTCAAGAAATCAATTAAATGTTTGAAAATATCCAGATATTATGTTCACCAGCCATTGATGAAGTCAATCCTCTAACCCAGTATACCAAAGCTAATACCTAATCAGCTTATAATACCTGTCTTTAGTATAGTGAGTGTTTTTTGAATCTCGTTGCTGAAATTAAGTTAAAGCATCTTTACACTGAAGAGTGTAAGTCACAGTTTGTAGAGAAATACCAAGAATATTAAGTTCAAATAAGCTTGTCTTCTGTAAATATGATTTACCTCCTGAGATGGGATTGGAGGACATGGTTCTGAGATGAGCATGAAAACAAAATATACCACACATTCAGTGAGAGATAACACAGTCATAGTCCCATATTCCATCCCTTTTTACTCCAAAAATATTTTAACAATTTTTTCTTCTTATCAAGGAAATCCCATTCCTTCAAAACCCAGTTCTAGATAGCTGTTTGATTAAACACATTTAATAAGCAAATTTAGGCCAAAGTATAAATAATTGATAATAGCTTAATATTGTAACTTTCCCAAGAGATAATTTTTATTTAAAAGACATTGCTTAGGAAAACATTTTTAAACAATAAAAAAGAATCAAAATAGAGAAATTTCAAACAATACAGTATATAGGCCAGGGGACTTTCCCAGTGCATCTGAGATTGTGCCTTGTTAGGAACCAGCTGTCTCTAAGGGCAGTTATGGTTGTGGGTTTTTGGCTGAACCTCATCCAGATTTTGTGACACTAAGCAAAGGCAATTATTTTGCCAAATAAATGCTAAAGAATACTGATTGTAGAGTTCTACAAGTCTTCATTGTTCATGATTAGAATTACAATATTGCTTCTCAATCATGTCAATGTCATCACCAATACACACGTGTTTAGGTGCAGACCTACAAATCACATTCCTAGCAATGTTAGATTGTATAGATTTTGTTGAATTAAGTCAATTGTATTTCATCCTCCTGACACTCTTAAATAATAACGTTTTCCATTTAGAGTTATCCAACTTAAATATCATTTTGGAAATATTTCATTAGTTGTTTCATTAAACTCTGGTTATTCTTATTTTTATATTTATTGTATATTTATACTTAATCTTGTTTTAGGAAGAATTTAAGGTGCTTCATACTCACTACTTAGAGATTGATCTGACTCACCTAATAATAAGGTGATAGTGGGATAATGAATATTGTTCATGTTTATTTAAAATATATATATTTTTTTTTTTTTTTTTGAGACGGAGTCTCGCTCTGCCGCCCAGGCTGGAGTGCTGTGGCCGGATCTCAGCTCACTGCAAGCTCCGCCTCCCGGGTTCACACCATTCTCCTGCCTCAGCCTCCCGAGTAGTTGGGACTACAGGCGCCCGCCACCGCGCCCGGCTAGTTTTTTGTATTTTTTAGTAGAGACGGGGTTTCACCGTGTTAGCCAGGATGGTCTCGATCTCCTGACCTCGTGATCCGCCCGTCTCGGCCTCCCAAAGTGCTGGGATTACAGGCTTGAGCCACCGCGCCCGGCCAAAAAATATTTTTAAAATAAAGGCTGAAAGATACTAAGATTATTTTCCATAAGCAACAAAGTTTAATGACTTGGTCTGAATTCTGTCAGAGGAATCAGTCAGTGCTTAACATAAGGGACTTGGCCAAAATCCAAACAACAAAAAGATGAATATTCCTCCTGTTTATTCAACACACACACATGCAAACAAATATGCATTCCTATGTACTTTTCAATATTTTTCTTGCAGCTTGCAAAAGTATTTGTTTGTATCCTATGAATATAAATGAAGTTATCAGAGGTAACTGAAATCATATTATTACTGATGAAGGAATTATCCTAGGAAACTAAGAAAGAAAATGGCACAAACATGGAGTTAATAGTGGAAACTGGTTTCCAGAATAACTAAGAATCATGTTGAATCCCTGGCATTGAAGATGAAATGGTGGAGAAGGGAAAACCTTGCCCTTCACTCTCCTCACTCCTACTCACAGTCACGGAGTGCCTGAAGAAGAGTTTGGCACCACTGGTAGGAGAGATCTGTAAGGCAATGGAAACAACTAAATAGGAAAAGTGGTTTCTAAGTTTCCAGGAAAATCCTAAGGAAAGAGTGCTACTCTCAAGTTCTGTTCTAAAACAAGATTATTAAATGTTAGCTTGTTTTACATTTTGCTTAAAAAGATAATGTTCAGGCCGGGCGCGGTGGCTCAAGCCTGTAATCCCAGCACTTTGGGAGGCCGAGACGGGTGGATCACGAGGTCAGGAGATCGAGACCATCCTGGCTAACACGGTGAAACCCCGTCTCTACTAAAAAATACAAAAAACTAGCCGGGCGAGGTGGCGGGCGCCTGTAGTCCCAGCTACTCGGGAGGCTGAGGCAGGAGAATGGCGGGAACCCGGGAGGCGGAGCTTGCAGTGAGCTGAGATCCGGCCACAGCACTCCAGCCTGGGAGGCAGAGCGAGACTCCGTCTCAAAAAAAAAAAAAAAAAAAAAAAAAAAAAAAAGATAATGTTCAATATTTGGAATTAAAGAAAGATCACAGATGTATGTTCATCTGCTTTTAAGTCTCTGATTTTTAGAATTAGAACACTGGGAAGCAATGTGCCATACAGGGGCTGGAGATGGGCTCAGGCAGCAGCAAACCATCACTGTGTAACCCTTCTGCTTTTGGACAACAAATAGCAAATATAGACCCCACAAGCACTGGGTTGAGAAAACAGCTTCCCAAAGAATTGCACTCTAGGATCCAATCTTGACTCTACTACTTAGAATTATGATTTGGGAAAGTTACTATACCTCTCTGTACCTCAGTTTCCATATCTACAAAATGGAATGACGACATTTTACATCCACTTCATTAAGCTGTGAGAAATAAGTAAGATAACACATGGAAAGTATCAAGGATGGCAATTGAGACATCATAAGTAGCAAATAATATCAAGTAGCGGCATTGGTATTGCTAATAGTAGTTGATGTTTTCATCTTGATCCATAAAAATTTGAAAATCATAACTATGCCCTGGTTGTTTCTACATTAAGGAGAAGTTACGACAACTACGAGATTGCATTATTGGAAAAAGACCAGAAGAAGAAAATGTCTATAGTAAGTAAGATTCGCCTGCTATTCAAAAATAATAGAGTGATTAAGTTGAAAATTCAGGGACTGTGGAGATGAATGGGCCTGAGTTCAAATCGAAACCTCAACAATTCCCAGCTGTCTAACCTAGAGAGGGTCTTAATCTCTGGTAGTGAAATTCCTTGTCTGCAAAATACACATCTATAATTACATATGCATCTGAGAGTGCTTGTGTGAGTTAACATAAAAAATACTTATCATATTCTCTGGTTCATAATGAAAGTTCATAATGAACCAGAGACTATAAGTATTTTTTATGCTATAAATATAATAAATGCTTGTTACTCTCTTTCTTTTGATGTCTATGTAAGTTGCAAATAGGACAACTCTGTTCAATTTTTTAATAATCCATTATACAAGAAATCAAGGCCGGGTGTGGTGGCTCACACCTGTAATCTCAGCACTTTGGGAGGCCGAGGTGGGTGGATCACTTGAGGATAGGAGTTCAAGACCAGCCTGGCCAAATGGTGAAACCCTGTCTCTACTAAAAATATAAAAATTAGCCAGCCATGGCAGTGCATGCCTGTAATCCCAACTACTCGGGATGCTGAGGCAGGAGAATTGCTTGAACCCCCCGGGAGGCACAGAGGTTGCAGTGAGCCAAGATCACACCATTACATTCCAGCCTGGGTGACAGAGCAAGACTCCATCTCAAAAAAAAAAAAAAAAAAAAAAAAGAAAAAAAAAAAGAAATCAAATGATTAAAGAGACATACTTTTGAATAAGTTAAAATATTAATACAGTGAGTTCTCACAATTGTCAATGTGTGTATCATTTTAAAATTTCTAATAATTAAAAGTTGCTCTAGCAGTGGAGGTTAGGGGAGGGAATACTCTATGTTAAGCCAAACATTATTAAGATGATAAAATTTTGCTAAATAAACAACACATTCAAAAATTAAAAATAAATTGTGTTATCACTATCTGACCACTGTTTCCCCAAGACTCTACCCCTGCACAGATAATTAAAAACTAGCGGCCACTAAAAGAGTGTGAAAGCTTCCATCTCTTCCATTTTCATTAATATTACATAGCTTTTAGCTAGTCCTTCATGTTGAAATTCATTTCTCTTCATATTATAGAGTTATGTATTTTTCTAGAGCGAATTCTTTAAGCACCTTAAAATGTTTGTAAAACACAAATATGCTTTCTAAAATAATTAAGGTCATAAAGACAGGGCCATCTTATAGGTGACAGACACCTCCATTCTAATATGAATAAGATTAAAATTTTAACGATTTATAAAATTACAAGTCATACAAATAATTTTATCAAGGAGCATTAAAAAGCTAACATTTATTATCTCCCATACATTATTGTTTCTTACAATAACTTTATGAGGTGAGCAATATTTCCGATTTACAAATAAGGAAACTGAGGCCCTGTTAAACTAAAAAGTTAAAGCGACACACATAAGAAGTGAGAAACCATTTCTGTTTAATTCAAAATCAATGCTCTTAATTATCGGTGCCTTAATTATGAATCAATTAGTTCTCCTTTCAGTCACACTGGAATAAATAATACTACACAAATCTTTCTATTGCACAAGACACTATTACTGAGCAAATATATGAAGCAAGTGATATTAGGAGGCAGACAATAGGTAGCCAAAGACTATGAATAATTCTAGAGACAAGCATTACTCATGAGGTGCCTCTTATTATGGCCCAGTTCTCTGCCAAAGGAATATTTCCTGACTACACTCTGAGCAAAGCAAAGAAGTTCTGTTGAACTGAGAAGGCAGAGATCCTAGTTCAGGGCAGCTGAAGCTACTAGAATGTGTGTGGTGGGTCCATTGAGAGCAGGTGACTGTGTAGAGAGGTAGCCTAAGAGGTCCATGGGAAGCACTCCACAAGTCTGTGGCTGAGAGATGAGCTGTACCTGTGCAAAGCAAGACAGTCAAGGCATGCAAGACAGCAACTTCTGGGGCATTGAGAGCAAAAGAGAGACACTAAAGGTTGAGCAGAGTTGAGGAAAAGCCAGCCTGGGAATTTTTAAGTTCTGGCACTGTCAAATTAGGGAGATCTTAACACCTCTTTAAAATATCTGACATTCTGCTGTGACACCCAAAAGGTGTAATGAGTAAGGACCAGGATTTAGAGTAAGATCTACTCTGGATATGCCCTAGCAAAATCTCAAACCAAGCCCCAAGAAGATCTATACTGGAGACAGAGTTTGTAGGCTGACTGAATCTACAAACTCAGGACCTTAAAAAGAAAACACCTTGGGCACAAAAAGCCCACAGTGAAAAAGAATAAAATTAAGTCTATACAAGTTCTTGCCAGTAATTGAGCTGCCTACTAAAATGAGAACATACTGTCATCCGAAGAATATTCTAGAATCTGGAATATACAACACATTATCTATCATGTCCAGTGTTCAATTAAAAAAAGAAGACATACAAAGAAACAGGAAACTGTCATCTTAATGAAGAAAAAGAAACTATAGACGGAACCTGAGATGTTAGATGTTGTTGATCTTAGCAAACAGACTTTAAAGCACCTCTTATAAACACTGAATTAGTGAAAAATGTGGTTTTAAGGAGGGAATAAATAGGGAATCTCAGCAGGAAAAAAAAAATGAAACCATATAAAAGAACCAAGTAGAAAGCATAGAAAGTAAAAGTACAATAAAATAAATAAAAATTAATCAGATGAACTTATTATCAAATTGGAGTTGACAAATTAAGAGTTAGTAAACAAAATTAAGACAGACCAATAGAAATTATCTAATTTGATTTTTAGAGAGATAAAAAGACTTCAAAAATGAACAGAGTCCCAGCAGCATTTAGGACAATATAATGCATTTTAAAATGCATGTAATTAGAACCCAGAAGGAGAAAAGAGTGAAAAGAGGCAAAACATTGTTTAAAAAATGATGACCAAAACCTTGCCAAATTTAATGCAAACCACTTGCATATTGTTGAAAAAACTTTTAAAAATTAAAATTAGCATAATTGTTAAAAGAAGGACTTCCAGGCGATTTATTTTCAAGCTACTTTAAGCCAAGGTAAAAAGAAATTCTTGAAAGCAGCCAGAGGAAACACACATTACATATAAAGGAAAAAAAAATTCAATAATTTGTTATTAGAAACAATGGAGGATTGACGACAAGACAATAACATCTTTAAAGTCCTAAAAAATGACCACTTAGAATTCTAAATCCAGAGGAAATATACCTCAAAAACGTGATAAAATAAAGACATTTAAGATAAATGAAATGAGATAATTCACAGCAAAATTACAGTAGAATAAATGCTTAAAAATATCATACAAGGTGAAGGGATGTTAACAAACAAACTCAGATTCTCACCAAGGGAATCTGTGGGAAAAAGAATACTGAAAATTATAGAAAGGAGGTAAATATAAAATATTATGTTTTCCTTTTTTTCTCATAAATTACTTCAAAGACAACTGTTTAAAGCAAAAATAATAAAACTTAAGTTAGAAGTTCTATAATATGGAGAAGGAAATATGAAAACAATCATGCAAAGGACAATGGAGGCAGATAAATAGAATTATGTGTTTCCAAAATTGTTATGTGGTGAAGTGTAAAGATTCAGTTATAAAGTAGGAAGTGGAGAGGGTAAAGTAAGAAGTATGATGTGTCAACTATAAGGCATGAAGTACTAAGGGGTATACTACTGTCTCAAAATCTAAGTTAAAGGTGCATATTTTATTTTAAAAATAGAAAGAAATCAGTTTAAAAAATAGATAAGAAGTTCACTTAGGAAACCCATAGAGGAAATAAAATAGATTTTTTTAAAAAAACTGTTTGATTCACCAAAAATAAAGCAGGAAAGTACAAAAAGAGGAATATAAACAAAATGGATAAGTGAAGAACCAAGAACAAGATGGTAGTATTTAACTAAGCCATATCATAATTATGTTAAAGGTGACTGAATTAATTGCTTCTTTTTAAAAGCAGACATTTTCAGACTGGAAACGAAAGCAATATCCAATATTATGCTGTCTAAAAGACATGTGTTTTAGATATAAAACACAAATAGTTTGAAAGTAAAGTATGGTAAAATGTTACTATGACAATAGTAATAATCATAAGCATAAGAAAGCTGGCATGGATATATCAACATAACACAAGATACATTTCAAAACACAGAGTATTACAAAAGATAAACAAGGATATTACATACAGATAAAAAGGCAGTTCACTAGAAAGATAGAGCAATTCTAAATATCTGCATAATATAAAGTAATTTTATATTATATATTTGAATTTCACTAAAACTCCTGAAGCAAAATCTGACAGTACTCGGAGATGTTTTCACTTCTTTCTTACTAATTCATAGAACAAATAGACAAAAATCAGTAAAGATACAGAAGACCTAAACAACACTATCAGCTAACTTGACCCAATTGACATTTACAAAAAAAAAATTTTAAGTCAGAATACATATTTATTAAAGGTATACATGGAGGTTCACCAAGATGAAACATAGGCTAGATGATCAAAAAAGTTTCAGTAAACTTCTAAAGACTGAAATCTTCAGAGTATATTCTCTAAAAGATTTCAGTCTTTTAGAATCTTATATTCTCTTATCACAACAGAAGTAAATTAGAAATCAGTTAGGAATTATATATCTAGAACATCTCCCAATATATTTAGGAATTAAATATAACATTCAAAATAATATGAGGGTCAAATAAGAAATCATAAGAAAGTATTTCAACCTGAATAGTAATGAAAAAAAAATATCAAAATTTGTAGAATGCAGGTAAAACAAGTATGTAGTTAACAGTTAACTAAAGGGAAATGTATTACTATAAGTATTATATAGAAAATAACAAAAAGCTTGAAGTCAATGATTTAAGTTTCCACTTTAGAAAAATAGAAAATGAAAAGCAAACCTTGAAAAAGAGGTAAGAAGAGAGAAATAATTAAGATCAGAAATCAGTAAAAAAGGAAAGAGATAAACAAAAAGAAAATAAAATCAAAAGCGAGTTGTTTGAAAACATAAATAAATTTGATAAGCCCATGGGAAGAACGATAAAGGAAAAAAAAAAGACAACAAGATACCTAAATTAGAAATTAAATTGGGTTACTACAACAGATCCTACAGACATTAAAAAGATACTAAGGGCCTGGTGTGGTGGCTCTGGCCGGGTACGGTGGCTCATGCTTGTGATCCCAGCACTTTGGGAGGCCGAGGCAGGTGGATCACCTGAGGTCAAGAGTTCAAGACCAGCCTGGCCAACATGATGAAACCCTGTCTCTACTAAAAATACAAAAAATTAGCAAGGCACGGTGGCATGCGCCTGTAATCCCAGCTACTCCAGAGGCTGAGGCCAGAGAATCGCTTGGACCTAGGAGGTGGAGGTTGCAGTGAGCCAAGATTGCTCCACTGCACTCCAGCCTGGTTGGCAGAGCAAGACTCCATCTCAAAAAAAAAAAAAAAAAAAAAAAAAAAAATGCTAAGAAAATATATAATTAACTTTCTGCCAATACATTTAACAACTTAGACCAAAAAGGACAAATTACTTGAAAAAAAACTTGCCAAAATTGACTCAAAAAATAACATTCCACACTCCTCTGAGTATACCTCTTTGTACAATTCTCACTTTTAGAACTTTGTTAATATTTTGCATATTCAGTAAATGAAGACAAGGCAGAGATAGGAGGCAAAATGGAATATAGGCAAAAAAAAAATGTATTATGGATAATGAGAGCCAGGTTTTTTATTGTCTGAGAAATCAGTTATAATTAAGGAAAGAAGAAGGGCTAGAATGACTGTTATGGTATTGCACTGGAATTGGAAGTAAAAGTATAACAAATAATTACAGAGAGATAGATACAGAAATATGGTTGTGTGTACAAGTATGTATATTTCTTTAACTCTTTCAGCTAAGAGGACCTAGAGGCAGTGACAGCCCAGCACCAAAGAGCACATCTAGTACCCACGTCTTAGTTTATGAAAACAAATGGCCCATAAGCATGTGAAAAGATGCTAAATATCATTAACCATTAGCAAAAACAAATTCAACTACAATGATATACCAATACACAAAAAGTATAATGAATTACCATTTCAGAAGGCTGTCAGTTAGGATGTGGAACTGGATATGCATTGTATGCATTGCTTATGGGAATATAAAGTGCAGTGATAACTGTGGAGAAGTCAAATATGCACTTACCATATGATCTAGTCATTCCATTCCAGGTTTTTTTCCAAAACAAATAAATGCCTGTGTTCACACGAAGACTTTTTCACAAAAGTTCATGGCAGTTTCATTCATAATATCCAAACTGGAAACAATTAAATGGTGTTATTACAACATATGCAAATGTCCAATAGAAGAATACATGATTATACTGTGATACATTTATACTGTGGAATACTATTTAGCAATAAAAAGGAATACTTACTATTGTAACAATAATATAAATGAATCTCACAAACATTACACATACTGAGTGAAAGATAACAGACAAAAAGGATGGATCAGACACAAGGGAATCAGACACAAAGGAATACTACATGCTGTGGTATTCCATCTATCTGGAATTCTAGATAAAACTAATCTAGACAAAATTATAGAAGTAGAAATTGTTAGGGGTGGTGAATATCCAGGTTACCAGCAGCAAATCCATACAGGTCTGCAGCAACCTCAATTCTTGTCTCCTCAGAAGAAAGAGTTTGACAGAGGGGCATAAGGCAGAAAAAGAGACTGAGGCAAGTTTCAGAGCAGGAGTGGAAGTTTATTAAAAAGCTTTAGAGGAGGAAGGAAAGAAAAGTACACTTGAAACAGACCAAAGCAGGCAAGTTCCCTGTTTAACCTTGATCCTAAGACTTTATATGCTGGCCAACTTCCAGCGTCTTGCACACATTTCCCTTCATTCTTCCCTAAGATTGAGCTGCCCACATGCACGGTGTCCTCCTTACATGTGGGAGGTGAGCATGCGCAGTGTGTTCAGAAAGTTGTATGCATCCCCACCTGAGGCTTTCTTTTCTTTTCCAGTGTAATGCCCCTGGAAGGTCATACTCCACCATATTGTGTCTTAATGTGCATGCTGGAGCTCACTCACCTAATTCCTGAGAATTTATTGGAAGTTAATTACCAATTTCAAGTGTTTTTATCTGATTGGGAAATTGCCTCTGCCTGGCATCTGTGATGAGACAACTCTGGACTTTAGTGAGACAACTCTGGACCATCAGCAAATTGCCTCCCCACTTTAGTGAGACAACTCTGGACCATCAGCAAATTGTCTCTCCCTGGCACAGGCTGCCAATTATCATTTTTAGAAAGGCAGTATGATAACTGCCGAACTATCACCTGATGGTCGCCTGACATTCCTGGTGGGTGATGTGGAGCCCTCTCCTGCCTCACTCATGCCTGGCTAGCTACCTACTGCAACAAAATCAGATCAGGGGTTGCCATGAGTAATATTTGAGTGAAGATTGACATAAGGGGGAATTAGGGAATAAATTATGGAGATAAAAATGGTCTCTATCCTAATTAAGTTGGTGAGTACATGGCCACATATATTTCTCAAAAATCATGAACCTCTTTCCTTATAAATAGTTGAATTGTATGTAATTATTCCTGAATAAAGTTGATTTCAAAAAAGAATGAAGTAGCTCAAGCTAGGGGAATATCAAGGCAGGGCAGCAAGCTTGTGTTAATATCAAACATATCTAAAATCATAATACCTTGAGACAAAGGTTGGGAGAGAAAAGGACAAAACTAATAAAAGGCATGGTTTCACTCACAGTGGCTGGAGGTAGAGAAATTTGGGGTTGATATTTTTAGATCAGATTGTGAGATTTCATGGCGACCTCAAAGACAAGAAGTAGTCCAACAATGAAAAAAGAAGCGAGAAAAAATTTAAGATAAATATTGAAAAAACTCAGTAGAACATGCTTTTTTTTTTTTTTTTTTTTTTTTTTGTCTTCTAGATAAACTCACCATTGTGCACCATCCAGTTGGTAAGTGCTTGGTATTTATTGAAGGATCGAAGACTAAAACAAAGTACAGAGTAAATCAATTTCAATATTAATGTAAACCTAATGTCAGTGTAAAGGCAAGTCAGTGTAAAAATACACATAGATTTTGTATTTATATGCAAAAAGACTTGACATCCAAAATAAATGTGAAGCGACTATAAAATAGAAACACTGAAGGCATCACAACATAATAAAAGGACCGTGAGTTTGGAATTCTTGATTGATCCTGCTGTTCCTAACTTACTAATTGTGACCTATGGCAAGTCACTTAAGCTCTGTGGGCCTCGGTTTTCTCATATGCAAAATGTAGATAAGCATCATACCATGGGGAATTGCTATAAAGACTGATAATGATATATGTAAATGGAATCTCATGCTTGATACTTGGGAGTTATTGATAAAGCAAATGAAATTTGAGAAACACTTGAAAGAGTAACTCATTTCCATTCATTTCCATGTGATGGGGGGATTGTGTGCTGAATACTGGGAGAGGAAGGAGGAGCTAGAGGTCAGCTAGGGAGCTATTGAATATTCTAGAAGCAACTGTCCACAGCCTGGACCAAAGCACTGACTGTGAGAATGAAAAAGACATAGAACTGAGCCCTGTGGCTGGGATGAGAAATGGAATACCAGTGATAAAGTCAGGAGGAGCAGTAGTCTAGGAGAACAGGGAGTAGAAGGCGCAGGTTTTCATGGAAGTGTGTTTTGTAATTGGCCAATCCTGGTGAACGTGGAAAAGAAAAGGAAGGAGTAATCAAGTGGAGATGTTGGAAAGATTGTTTCTAAACTCAAGTGACTCCTGGGGGTCCTCAGTATCCTACCCAAGTCAATCCACATGGGCAGGATAAATTAACAGCACATGCCAAGGGTGCATTTTCAATATCCCCCTTTTATCTTTCTAGTAATTCTTCTTTTCACCCATATCCTACCTTTGTAGAAATCATTTTTAAGAAGTACTGAATAAATGAATCATCGAATTTGTGAATGAAGAAAGAGGTAATAACTAAGTTTGTATTTCTAGGTAAAGAAACTGTCCACAATGAAAATATGTTTCATAACATACCCTTCAGCAATAAGGTAGGTTGTATTTATTTTGATTTCTATAAAATGCAAAGAAATAACTTGGTTAAAAAAGAACACGAGAGCCTTCTATCCTGTCTGTGCTTTTAAACATTCTAACAAATATGAACAAAATAGGTCAGGTGTGCCTTTGTATACAAAATCTATGAGCAGTAATTTAAGGAAATTATTTGGAAAAAAACAAAGAGGGAACTCAAAGGAAAAAGCCACTGAGGCTAAAGTGTGGCTAAATTCAACATGT
Source organism: Macaca thibetana thibetana (assembly GCF_024542745.1). Lineage (NCBI taxonomy): Eukaryota > Metazoa > Chordata > Mammalia > Primates > Cercopithecidae > Macaca > Macaca thibetana. Next base: position 86,819,013 of record NC_065582.1, on the reverse strand, counting down.
ACAGACCAAAAACATCTTAGAGGAATTATCAATACATGTGTTTTAACAATAGAAATATAGTGAGTCTACTGTGTTTGAATCACAATGTATATAGTCCTTAAACACTAGGACGTTAGTAGGGAAAATATAGCCCCCAAATATTATTGATTTAAATATGCATTACTTCACATCCTAGAGTTAACTGAAAATAAACTGCTAACGAGAAGCTAATGATGACACTAAGCAAAGACAGCAGCAACGGAAAACCAAGACCAATTCAAGACAACACTGATAATGTCCTGACTACAGTTTTTCTTCATAAAAATAACGTTATTCCAATTATCTGCATATATGATGTAACACACTTGCACTGCTACCAAGGGTCATGTAGCAGCTGGATTTCTTGCTAAAATCCTAAATTAGAGTCTTTGCTAAGTTCTTCTAATGAATTTCAATTTTCCAAAGTTTAATAACCCTTTAAGCTCCTTGTATATTTCAAATAAGTCATAAGTAATCATAAAATCATTCACCCTTAAAAACTAATTGAAGTATTTGCATTCTGTATTCTTCTGTAGCCCACCACCAAGCTGTGTGTATGTGTATATATGTATACACTATATAATATATATACTATAGACTCATTAAACTCATTCGAATGTAGCAAAATTGTGGGGTGCACTATGGCCTTAGGGCTCATGAAAATATCAACCAAAGATTCTTCTATAAGAGCTGAAGGACTACACAAACATGGCATATATTTTGGAAAGAAGATTTTGAATAAGAGGAAAAGAATGCACATTCCCAATGCTTAAACTGTTCTCCTTCAAAATGGAAAGAAAATTTGAATTCAAGGACTTGGGTGCAATTGAACTTTACAATGATTCTGTTTCCTTTTAAAATGGAAGATTGTCTTGCCAGTTGTCTCTGCAAAGCTGTTTTTCCATGGCTGTGAAAGGCAACTATAACTTTGTCATATTTCTTTGTTCAACCTTAAAATAGAGACAAATTGAGAAATGCTAGCTGTGTATCTTTTTTTTTTCAGCTTCCTGCTCAGCCCCAAGTTGAAAAGGAATTTGGTTTCTGTTGCAAGAAAGATCATTGAAGAAGGTAAAATATTAGCTATGTATATTTTTTAGAAAACCTAAAGCAGCGTTGTTAGGGACTTAAAGGAATCATTTGTCTAAAAAACAGAATTCTTTAAATATTCATTGTCTTTTCCTGAAAGGATTAACATGTATTTTTCAAGCTAAAGGTTATTGCTCTGTAGAAAGATTTATGTATAGGGGTGATTTAATGCCAACTAAACAATTTAAATTGATGAGCTATTATTCACTAATACATTTCCTATTATCTCATTTCCAGGTTATTATAATGAAACTCAAGAATCTATGGACATTTTGCTTTCAGGGTGAAGCAAGCTTGCATTTGGATTGCCTGCTCTCTTTAGAGCAAATCCATACTATGAAAGCAGAAACAAACCTTCAGGTTTCAGAATTTGTTATTGGCAGAATTTATTGGCATTATACCTGCTTCATATGGGTATATTAATATTAAAACACAATACCATAGAGTAATTGCATTACGTGAAAATTCTTGCATTTTACAATGCGCTTTACCACTGAAGCAGCTAATTTCCATTTTGAAAATTAAAAGAAAACAGCACAGAGAAGTTAAATGCTGTGTAGCAAAGTTATGGGGTCTGCTTGAGGGCACTAACCTCAACAGATTATTCCTCCTTTCCTTAGAATAACCATGAAAATGCAAATTTACTGAGCACATTTTTGCTTTTTAAGTAGCTGGTTCATTTTCTGAATTTCTCACATTCAGAGTTCTGACATCATGTTTGCAGAAACTTGTCTTACTTAGTGTCTATTTACATGTAACCCTGAAAACATTATTATTTGAAAACTTTTCTTATCTCAAATTAATATACATTTTCACAACCTACCTTTGTATTAAGACTTGCAATTTTATCAACCTATTTCTTAGAAACAATTTACTGGCTTAGAATACAACGCAATTTTATCATACTATAATTTTCATGTACAAATGCCACAAATAAATTGAATGTTTAAAGCTATGTCTGAGTTTTTAAAGTAAATTTATGAGAATTAGCCAATAAAATCACTTCTCGACCTTTTGGCTAAGATCAGGTGGAGTATTGGCCAATAAATTTTTCTGCTTACCGGCTTAAAGGGGGAAGTCTACCAAAAATTGTTTAAAATAAATAAACTTGATTAATATCACTGTATAGGGCTCATATAGTAAACACAATTGATTTTTTTCTAGCTTCTAAACAGTGACATGAATATATATTTAAAGCCATGTTACGAAACACTTGTCATGGGTTTCTTATGACTGTTAACATTCTCAAAATAAGCACAAGTTTTAAAAAATAATATAGTAGCTTGATTAATCCCTAACAAAAAAAATGCTTTTAATTATGATATTTGGAAATTCAGTCCATAGTTTTACATCCAACCTTTCAAGAACTGGTATGTCCTTTCACCCACTAAGCCTCCATTTCTGTGGGCTGTCCCATCCAAAGATAAGAAAAAGAAATAAGACATTTCCTTGGAGATTTGGAGCATTTCTAAAAGAGCCATAGCCACTGCCAGAAAGGAAAGGCCCAAATGCAAAATCTTCTGAAGATTTTGAACTGAATTTTCAGAGTTTGTATATCTTATCTTTTTCATCATCCCTTCTTCAAATTAAATATATTCCCAAGCCATTACTCCTAACTTAAGCCAAGAGCCATCCCCTTCCTTAGGTTATTAAATTTACCAGCACTCTGAGTTCTAGAGAAGTTTGAAATGGTATTGAATGTTATCAAAAGAGTTTTATTTTGAATATTAACTTGCTTATTTTCTACCTAGTCAATTTTCTAGGAAAACAAAGAGGAAGCATTTAAACTGGTAGATTCTTAAGTGAGATAATTAGGCTGCTCCGGACATTTGGCAATATCTGGAGACATTTATTATTTTCATGACTGAGGAAGAGGTGCTTCTGGCATCTAGTATGTATAGACCAGGAATGCTGATAAACATCCTATAATATGCAAGAAAAAGAGTTATCCAGTCCAAACTGTCAAGAGTTTTGAGACTGGGAAACCTTGATTTAGACTATAAAGTAAAATGGGACTCATCCTTAAAGCTATGTTGCTAAAATAAAATCAGTTAACTTTATACAGAATTTTCTGAAGGTAGAAACCCCTATGATAGAATAAGTAAACGTCATTATTCTGAAGTGCATATGGCTTAAGCTTAAATGGATCACTAAAAACAGTATTCAAAAAATGGATGAGTCTAATATATTTTCATGAATCAACATTACAAGTATTCTGTCAATGGAACCTCTAATTTTTAGAAAATGAGACTACTCTGTATTTTTTCATGACAATGGCCTTGTAATCTGAGTCATTATATTCTATTTGTGCACAAAGTATTTGCTCATCTGAGTTCCTTCTTGTTTTCTCTAATGCTCAGGGTGTCTGATTTTAATAACTGGGACTTACCTGAATTTTCACTTCATACTGCTTTTCTAAAGGACAAATATTTAGAAGAGAGCTCTGCATCATAAGCCTAATTTAGTGAATCCCAGCTGATTAGCACAAAGCTGATATGAGCCCCTATTCACAGCCTTCTCTGTAGCTATACCTACCAGCTATACTTGTTAGCCTGCTTATTTTGTGGAGTTCAATCTTAAAAATAGGGCAACCACATAAAAGAACGCAAAGGGTAAGATTCTCAATACCTTAGACCTCAAATTTATAAATGATAGTGTATCATTTCATCAATATTCTCATCTTCACAATGCAGATGATAATGTTCCTTACATAATTTTGTGGGTATTTAGTGACATTATGTGTTTAAATGAGCAGTGTACTACTACATTCAAGAGCATGAACTTTGAAGTAAAACCAAGCTAGTTTGAATCTTGTCTCAGCTATGCACTAGCTGTGTGAACAAAGAGTTTTTCCATATCCTGAGCCCTATTTTATCATTGATAAAATGGGAGTAATAATACCAACATTGGTACAAATTGTTTGAGAGTTAAAGGTAGGGAGGACATGTAATTAATTTATCATCCAAGGAGGACACTTCGGATCATAAAATGGAGTACTATTAATGATTACAATGAAAAACCAGGCATAAACTGGAACTGCCTCAGGCATAAACAGAGATGCCTGATCACTCTACTTAAATGTGATGTAAGTTCTTAGAACTTTGGCTTAGCGTAAATGGTCAAGGAAGATAGTTTGCAAGAAATAATCCTCGAAGTCGGGAGCAAAATGGCCGAATAGGAACAGCTCCAGCCTCCAGCTCCCAGTGCGAGTGACACAGAGGACGGGTGATTTCTGCATTTTCAACTGAGGTACCAGGTTCATCTCACTGGGGAGTGCCGGACAATCAGTGCTGGTCAGCTGGTGCAGCCTGAACAGTGAGAGCTGAAGCAGGGCGAGACACCACCTCACCTGCGAAGCACAAGGGGGAAAGGAGTCCCTTTTCCTAGCCAAGGGAAACTGAGACACACAACACCTGGAAAATCGGGTAACTCCCACCCTAATACTGTGCTTTACCAAGTGTCTTACAAATGGCACACCAGGATATTATATCCCACACCTGGCCCAGAGGGTCCCATGCCCACAGAGCCTCCCTCATTGCTACCACAGCAGTCTGAGATCTAACTGCAAGGTGGCAGCAAGGCTAGGGGAGGGGCACCCACCATTGCTGAGGCTTAAGGAGGTAAACAAAGTCAAAGATCAAAAGAGACAAAGAAGGCCATTACATAATGGTAAAGGGATTATTTCATCAGGAAGAGCTAACTATCCTAAATATATATGCGCCCAATACAGGAGCACCCAGATTCATAAAGCAAGTCCTTAGAGACTTACAAAGAGACATAGACTCCCATACAATAATAATGGGAAACTTCAACACCCCACTGTCAACATTACACAGATCACAAGACAGAAACTTAACAAGAATATCCAGGAATTGAACTCAACTCTGCACCAAGCAGACCTAATAGACATCTACAGAACTCTCCACCCCAAATAAACAGAATATACATTCTTCTCAACACCACATTGCACTTATTCCAAAATTGACCACATAGTTGGAAGTAAAGCACTCCTCAGCAAATGTACAAGAGCAGAAATTATAACAAACCGCCTCTCAGACCACAGTGCAATCAAACTAGAACTCAACACTAAGAAAATCAATCAAAACCACTCAACTACATGGAAACTGAACAACCTGCTCCTGAATGGCTACTGGGTACATAATGAAATGAAGGCAGAAAGAAAGATGTTCTTTGAAACCAATGAGAACAAAGACACAAAATACCAGAATCTCTGGGACACATTTAAAGCAGTGTGTAGAGGGAAATTTATAGCACTAAATGTACGCAAGAGAAAGCAGGAACGATCTAAAATTGACACCCTAACATTACAATTAAAAGAACTAGAGAAGCAAGAGCAAACACATTCAAAAGCTAGCAGAAGGCAAGAAATAACTAAGGTCAGAGCAGAACTGAAGGAGATAGAGACACAAAAAACTCTCCAAAAAAATCAATGAATCCAGGATCTGGTTTTCTGAAAAGATCAACAAAATTGATAGACCGCTAGCATGACTAATAAAGAAGAAAAGAGAGAAGAATCAAATAGATGCAATAAAAAATGATACAAGGGATATCACCACTGACCCCACAGAAATACAAACTACCATCAGAGAATACAATGAACACCTCTATTCAAATAAACTAGAAAACCTAGAAGAAATGGATAATTTCCTGGACACTTACAGTCTCCCAACACTAAAGCCAGGAAGAATTTGAATCCCTTAATAGACCAATAGCAGGCTCTCAAATTGAGACAATAATTAATAGCCTACCAACCAAAAAAAGTCCAGGACCAGACGGATTCACAGCCGAATTCTACTGGAGGTACAAGGAGGAGCTGTTACCAATCCTTCTAAAATTATTCGAATCAATAGAAAAAGAGGGAATCCTCCCTAACTCATTTTATGAGCCCAACATCATCCTGATACCAAAGCCTGGCAGAGACACAACAAAAAAGAGAATTTTAGACCAATATCCCTGATGAACATCAATGCAAAAATCCTCAATAAAATACTGGCAAACCGAATCCAGCAGCACATCAAAAAGCTTATCCACCATGATCAAGTGAGTTTCATCCCTGGGATGCAAGGCTGGTTCAACAGACGTGAATCAATAAACGTAATCCAGCATATAAACAGAACCAAAGACAAAAACCACATGATTATCTCAATAGATGCAGAAAAGGCCTTTGACAAAATTCAACAGCCCTTCATGCTAAAAACTCTCAATAAATTCGATATTGATGGAACATATCTCAAAATAGTAAGAGCTATTTATGACAAACCCACAGCCAATATCATACTGAATGGGCAAAAACTGGAAGCATTCCCTTTGAAAACTGGCACAAGACAGGGATGCCCTTTCTCCCCACTCCTATTCAACATAGTGTTGGAAGTTCTGGCTAGGGCAATCAGGCAAGAGAAAGAAATAAAGGGTATTCAGTTAGGAAAAGAAGAAGTCAAATTGTCCCTGTTTGCAGATGACATGATTGTATATTTAGAAAACCCCATCACCTCAGCCCAAAATCTCATTAAGCTGATAAGCAACTTCAGCAAAGTCTCAGGATACAAAATTAATGTGCAAAAATCACAAGCTTTCCTATACACCAGTAAGGACAAACAGAGAGCCAAATCATGAATGAAATCCCATTCATAATTACTTCAAAGAGAATAAAATACCTAGAAATCCGACTTACAAGGTATGTAAAGGACCTCTTCAAGGAGAACTACAAACCACTGCTCAGTGAAATAAAAGAGGACACAAACAAATGGAAGAACAGTAGGAAGAATCAATATCGTGAAAATGGCCATACTGCCCAAGGTAATTTATAGATTCAATGCCATTCCCACCAAGCTACCAATGACTTTCTTCACAGAATTTAAAAAAAAAAAAAAAAACTGCTTTAAAGTTCATATGGCACCACAAAAAGAGCCTGCATTGCCAAGACAATCCTAAGTCAAAAGAACAAAGTTGGAGGCATCACACTACCTGACTTCAAACTATACTACAAAGCTACAGGAACCAAAACAGCATGGTACTGGTACCAAAACAGAGATATAGACCAATGGAACACAACAGAGTCCTCAGAAATAATACCACACATCTACAGCCATCTGATCTTTGACAAACCTGAGAGAAAAACAAGAAATGAGGAAAGGATTCCCTATTTAATAAATGGTGCTGGGAAAATTGGCTAGCCATAAGTAGAAAGCTGAAACTGGATCCTTTCCTTACTCTTTATATGAAAATTAATTCAAGATGCATTAGAGACTTAAATATTAGACCTAAAGCCATAAAAACCCTAGAAGAAAACCTAGGTAATACCATTCAGGACCTAGGCATGGGTAAGGACTTCATGTCTAAAACACCAAAAGCAACGGCAACAAAAGCCAGAATTGACAAATGGGATCTAATTAAACTAAAGAGCTTCTGCACAGCAAAAGAAACTACCATCAGAGTGAACCGGCAACCTACAGAATGGGAGAAAATTTTTGCAATCTACTCATCTGACAAAGGGCTACTATCCAGAACCTACAAAGAACTCATACAAATTTACACGGAAAAAGCAAACAACCCCATCCAAAAGTGGGCAAAGGATATGAACAGACATTTCTCAAAAGAAGACATTCATACAGCCGACACACGCAAAAAATGCTCATCATCACTGGCCATCAGAGAAATGCAAATCAAAACCACAGTGAGATACCATCTCACACCAGTTAGAATGGCAATCATTAAAAAGTCAGGAAACAACAGGTGCTGGAGAGGATGTGGAGAAATAGGAACACTTTTACACTGTTGGTGGGATTGTAAGCTGGTTCAACCATTGTGGAAAACACTATAGTGATTCCTTAAGGATCTGGAACTAGAAATACCATATGACCCAGCCATCCCATTACTGGGTATATACCCAAAGGATTATAAATCATGCTGCTATAAAGACACATGCACACATATGTTTATTGCTGCACTATTCACAATAGCAAAGACTTGGAATCAACCCAAATGTCCATCAGTGACAGACTGGATTAAGAAAATGTGGCACATATACACCATGGAATACTATGCAGCCATAAAGAAGGATGAGTACCTGTCCTTTGTAGGGACATGGATGCAGCTGGAAACCATTATCCTCAGCAAACTATCGCAAGAACAGAAAACCAAACACTGCATGTTCTCACTCATAGGTGGGAATTGAACAATGAGATCACTTGGACTCAGGAAGGGGAACATCACACACCGGGGCCTATTATGCGGAGGGGGTAGGGAGGAGGGATTGCACTGGGTGTTATGCCTGATGTAAATGATGAGTTGATGGGTGCTGACGAGTTGATGGGTGCAGCACACCAACATGGCACAAGTATACATATGTAACAAACCTGCACGTTATGCACATGTACCCTAGAACTTAAAGTATAATTTTTAAAAATGGTAAAAAAAAAATAAATAAATAAATAAAATAAAAAAAGAAGTAATCCTCTTTGAAATGTTAGTACGGTGGGACATTTTAAGCTGGCTTGTTTTCTGAGTGGCTCTTATACATAGCCTTACAGCATTTGATTCAAATCTATACCATTACAAAAAAAAATAATGATTACAAAATATTGAATGACCACCTGGATCACCAATAAACATCAGAAGCCACAAGTAGATAACTCCAGGACTGGTAAGGTATTCTAGCAATATCTTCCAAGTTGTGTTCCAAGGAATTCATGGGCACAGTGGGTGGCCAGTATTGTATTAAAATGAGATTCTGTGATCATGTGGGTTATTGAAGTACTAAGTATTTTATTTCATTATAAATAGCATATTATATGTGTATCAAAGTATTGAAAATGAAATAATCCTGAAATAAACCCATTAAGTTTGATAAACACTGGCTTACATTTTACATATATGTAAGTTGGCCTCATTTTCCACTGAGTGAGAAAAGAAAGACTGGCTGAGGGGTGACTGGGATGATGTGTCGAAATGCAGTGGGTTCAGTGGGAATCTGTGTCATGATCAACTAGTGATGTCTGCCATGGATAATAGTGTGGAGGGTGGGAGGAATGGTGGCATGCATGACATTTATTTGGCATTCAAGATTTGCACCTGGTTAACATAAAGTAAAGATTAAGTTCTGAATTTTGCAAATATTAAGGTTAGGTTCTCTCAATAAAATGAAGCTGATAGGTATCTTTTATCTTCAAACAAATCAATTAGTAAACATGTTTCTAGATAAAACGCTATAATTTCTGCTATACGATCCTTTTATTATGTCTTCAACATCAAGCTTGGTTCCACTCAAACTTGGTGTGAGACCATGAAGAAATGCTCTACACTGAAATGTAGAACACAATGTTCTTCCAGTGTTCATCAAACACTGAAGCAATTTCCCACTCCATGGAATCTGGTGTCATAGTTGCTTTGTTCAGACTGCCTTTTTGCCCTTTATAGCAATAGGTGACCCTCAGAGAGAGGTATTCTCCATTGTCAAATCAACCAACAATTTCTGAAAGATGGTCTCTTTCATTTTCTAAGATGGGGATGGACATGTCATATGAATGATGATAAAGGTGCCTCAGTGTTGCCCCTAGTGTTTTCTCTTGTCTTCGTTCAAGCAAAAGAAAGATGAGGGATTCAGGGAAGTGTGAACTGATGTCTTGGCATTCAGCCTGGCACTAAAATGAAAGTATCTGCTAGGGACCCCTGAGCTCTCTTGCAAGACATTGGCATTTGTCATAATGTAAAATGAGGTGTTCAGTAATTCAGATGTGGCAAGTCATTTCCTGTACCTACCAGATCTTCTGCATCAGCTAACTAGGGGAATCCTGGCAGATGACCTGCCATTAACAGTGACATGGAAGGGCATAAGAACCTTACTTATGATCTCCATTTGTGCTTCTCACTCTAGCTTCTATAAACTGTGTTACCTTGACAGAGATATTTGTACACCTTCACATTTGAATATTAATCATGGGTGATCTCTTTGTGTTTAACATAAAGAACCATGCCAAAAAATGGCAAACAATCCATCTATGACTATAAAAACTATCTGCTTCCTCACCTTTTTGAAAAAGGTAACATATATGCAAGCATTATGCTTTCCTGAAAACAAGCCACTTCTGCAGCCAGAAAAGACAACATTTGTGAAATTTTAGCCTCTAAAATGAGAACGGAAGAAAGAGCAACCTTATTTGGAATATGGCAGAACATTTATTTGAAAAACAGTTAAAACCATGAAAAATGATGGAAGTAACACCACTGGTCCTAGAAAAAAGAGAGATATAGATAGTACTCTATAGGATATAGAGAGAGAATAATATATACAGAACATGTTTATTTCTAGGAACAATGGTGCTACTTCTATTATTTACATTTATTGTAAACATATATAAAAGTGAACTTCCAATAAATATATATATAAATATATTAATACAAACTATATATCTACATATAATACATTCTTCCACTCAATAGAAGGGTAACGTCCACATGTCTCAGGCAACTGTGCTCATCAAGTTGCCATGGAAGTAAACAGACAACAAATCACCTCCATGAACACACCGTGCATTCATTTCCACTTAATATATATGTATGGATCACCTTCCATAGGAGAAAGCATGCAGTACTGCTAAATCCTTAGTTAACATGTTTAATGATGTGAGCTGCAAATGCCTGCACTCAGATCCCAACTCTAATACTTACTGGTTGTGTGACCTTAGAAAATTGACTTATTCTCGTGTTTTAGACATGAAGTCCTTGCCCATGCTATGTCCTGAATGGTATTACCTAGGTTTTCTTCTAGGGTTTTTATGGTATTTGGTCTAACATTTAACTCTCTAATCCATCTTGAATTAACTTTCATATAAGGAGTAAGGAAAGGATCCAGTTTCAGCTTTCTACTTATGGCTAGCCAATTTTCCCAGCACTATTTATTAAATAGGGAATCTTTTCCTCATTTCTTGTTTTTCTCAGGTTTGTCAAAGATCCAATGGCTGTAGATGTGTGGTATTATTTCTGAGGACTCTGTTGTGTTCCATTGGTCTATATCTCTGTTTTGGTAACAGTACCATGCTGTTTTGGTTACTGTAGCTTTGTAGTATAGTTTGAAGTCAGGTAGCGTGATACCTCCAACTTTGTTCTTTTGACTTAGGATTGTCTTGGCAATGCAGGCTCTTTTTTGGTTCCATATGAACTTTAAAGCAGTTTTTTCCAATTCAGTGAAGAAAGTCATTGGTAGCTTGATGGGAATGGCATTGAATCTATAAATTACCTTGGGCAGTATGGCCATTTTCACAATATTGATTCTTCCTATCCATGAACATGGTATGTTCTTCCATTTGTTTGTGTCCTCTTTTATTTCACTGAGCAGTGGTTTGTAGTTCTCCTTGAAGAGGTCCTTTACATACCTTGTAAGTTGGATTCCTAGGTATTTTATTCTCTTTGAAGCAATTGTGAATGGGATTTCATTCATGATTTGGCTCTCTGCTTGTCTGTTACTGGTGTATAAGAATGCTTGTGATTTTTGCACATTAATTTTGCATCCTGAGACTTTGCTGAAGTTGCTTATCAGCTTAATGAGATTTTGGGCTGAGGTGATGGGGTTTTCTAAATATACAATCATGTCATCTGCAAACAGGGACAATATGACTTCTTCTTTTCCTAACTAAATACCCTTTATTTCTTTCTCTTGCCTGATTGCCCTAGCCAGAACTTCCAACACTATGTTGAATAGGAGTGGGGAGAGAGGGCATCCCTGTCTTGTGCCAGTTTTCAAAGGGAATGCTTCCAGTTTTTGCCCATTCAGTATGATATTGGCTGTGGGTTTGTCATAAATAACTCTTACTATTTTGAGATATGTTCCATCAATATCGAATTTATTGAGAGTTTTTAGCATGAAGGGCTGTTGAATTTTGTCAAAGGCCTTTTCTGCATCTATTGAGATAATCATGTGGTTTTTGTCTTTGGTTCTGTTTATATGCTGGATTACGTTTATTGATTTGCATCTGTTGAACCACCTTGCATCCCAGGGATGAAGCCCACTTCATCATGGTGTATAAGCTTTTTGATGTGCTGCTGGATTCGGTTTGCCAGTATTTTATTGAGGATTTTTACATCGATGTTCATCAGGGATATTGGTCTAAAATTCTCTTTTTTGTTGTGTCTCTGACAGGCTTTGGTATCAGGATGATGTTGGGCTCATAAAATGAGTTAGGGAGAATTCTCTCTTTTTCTATTCATTGAAATAGTTTCAGAAGGAATGGTACCAGCTCCTCCTTGTACCTCTGGTAGAATTTGGCTGTGAATCCGTCTAGTCCTGGACATTTTTTTTGGTTGGTAGGCTATTAATTATAGCCTCAATTTCAGAGCCTGCTATTGGTCTATTCAGGGATTCAACTTCTTCCTGGTTTAGTCTTGGAAGAGTGTATGTGTCCAGGAATTTATCCATTTCTTCTAAATTTTCTAGTTAATTTGCATAGAGGTGTTTATAGTAGTCTCTGATGGTAGTTTGTATTTCTGTGGGGTCGTTGGTGATATCCCCTGTGTCATTTTTTATTGCGTCTATTTGATTCTTCTCTCTTTTCTTCTTTATTAGTCATGCTAGCGGTCTATCAATTTTGTTGATCTTTCCAAAACACCAGCTCCTGGATTGATGGATTTTTTGAAAGTTTTTGTGTCTCTATCTCCTTCAGTTCTGCTCTGACCTTAGTTATTTCTTGCCTTCTGCTAGCTTTTGAATGTGTTTGCTCTTGCTCCTCTAGTTCTTTTAATTGTGATGTTAGGGTGTCAATTTTAGATCTTTCCAGCTCTCTCTTGCAGGCATTTAGTGCTATAAATTTCGCTCTACACACTGCTTTAAATGTGTCCCAGAGATTCTGGTATGTTGTGTGTTTGTTCTCATTGGTTTCAAAGAACATCTTTCTTTCTGCCTTCATTTTGTTATGTACCCAGTAGTCATTCAGGAGCAGGTTGTTCAATTTCCATGTAGTTGAGTGGTTTTAAGTGAGTTTCTTAGTCCTGAGTTCTAGTTTGATTGCACTGTGTCTGAGAGACAGTTATAATTTCTGTTCTTGTACATTTGCTGAGGAGTTCTTTATTTCCAGTTATGTGCTCAATTTTGGAATAAGTGTGATGTGGTGCTGAGAAGAATGTATATTCTGTTGATTTGGGGTGAAGAGTTCTGTAGCTGTGTATTAGGTCCGCTTGGTGCAGAGATGAGTTCAATTTCTGGATATCCTTGTTAACTTTCTGACTTCATGTCTAAAACACCAAAAGCAATGGCAACAAAAGCCAAAATTGACAAATGGGATCTAATTAAACTAAAGAGCTTCTGCACAGCAAAAGAAACTACTATCAGAGTGAACAGGCAACCTACAGAATGGGAGAAAATTTTTGCAATCTACTCATCTGACAAAGGGCTACTATCCAGAACCTACAAAGAATTCAATCAAATTTACAAGAAAAAACCAAACAACCCCATCAAAAAGTCGGCAAAGGATATGAACAGACGTTTCTCAAAAGAAGACATGCATACAGCCTACAGACACATGAAAAAATGCTCGTCATCACTGGCCATCAGAGAAATGCAAATCAAAACCACAATGAGATACCATCTCACATCAGTTAGAATGGCAATCATTAAAAAGTCAGGAAACAACAGGTGCTGGAGAGGATGTGGAGAAATAGGAACACTTTTACACTGTTGGTGGGATTGTAAACTAGTTCAACCATTATGGAAAACAGTATGGTGATTCCTCAAGGATCTAGAACTAGAAGTAGCATATGACCCAGCCATCCCATTGCTGGGTATATACCCAAAGGATTATAAATCATGCTGCTATAAAGACACATGCACACATATGTTCATTGCTGCACTATTCACAATAGCAAAGACTTAGAATCAACCCAAATGTCCATCAGTGACAGACTGGATTAAGAAAATGTGGCACATATACACCATGGAATACTATGCAGCCATAAAGAAGGATGAGTACCTGTCCTTTGTAGGGACATGGATGCAGCTGGAAACCATCATCCTCAGCAAACTATCACAAGAACAGAAAACTAAACACTGCATGTTCTCACTCATAGGTGGGAACTGAACAATGAGATCACTTGGACTCAGAAAGGGGAACATTACACACCGGGGCCTATTATGGGGAGGCGGTCGGGGGGAGGGACTGCATTGGGAGTGATACCTGATGTAAATGACGAGTTGATGGGTGCTGACGAGTTGATGGGTGCAGCACACCAACATGGCACAAGTATGCATATGTTACAAACCTGCACATTATGCATATGTACCCTAGAACTTAAAGTACAATAATAATAAATTAAAAAGAAAATTGACTTATTCTCTTTCTATTCCAGTTTCTAAACTCCAAATATTAATAGTATATTAATCTCTATCTTTCTTATAGATTTTATGTGATTAAAGTGGGTTGATATGGTTCTCAATGAATGCCATTTATTACCATAACTATTTGAATATTTTATTAATCATTGCAGGGCAAAACACTAGGTGCTAGGGGTACAGGAATAAAATGGTAAACCAAAATAGAAACAGTTGCTTGCTTTCATGGGAATATGAAAAACAATAAGCACAATAATGAATGTAAAATTTTAGTTGTATGAATAGCCATGAAGAAGAGTACATGGTGCTGTGAGAGTTATGGAAGTGGGGATTGACCTAATTAGGAAATTCAGGATAATAATCTCCTGAGGAAAAGACAGTGGAGATGAGGTATGAAGAAAGGATGAGAAGATTAAATGATAATTAATTGAGCGAAGGCATAGAAAAGAATGTTGCAGGCAGAGAGAACAGCAAGTACCAAGGCCTTGTGGCAGAAGAAAATAAAGAACATCTGAGAACCTAAAATAAGCCTGGTATGACTAGAGCACAGAAAGCAAAGGGAAACATAGAGTGTAAGGACAAACGATGCAGGGCAGTATTGACGATTCTGTTTTCTCTGGAAATAATAAATGAGTTTTAAGGAAAGCATATGTCATATTTGCATTCTTAAAAAATGAACACTCCAGCTGCACTAGGCAAAACGAAGTGGAGAGGATGTAGCAAACCAGATAAGAATCAATTGTCCAAGTACAAGGCCTCTTAATTTTGAAGCTATGCATATTAGTTTTCTATGCTGCACAAAAAAATTGTCACAAAGTTAGCAGCTTAATGTTACACATTTACTATCTCAAAGTACCATGGGTCATGTGTCTGGGCATGGCTTATGCAGATCCTCTGCCCAGGGTTTCACAGGCTGCAATCAGGGTGTTGACCTGGCTAGATTTTCATCTGGTAGCTCAACTGGGGAATAACCATCTTTCAAGCTTATTCGGGTTGACAGAATTTATTTTTTTATGTGGCCTTAGGACTGAGGGTTCCAGGTTTTTCCTGGCTTGAAACCATCCTCAGGTCCTAGAGACCTTGTGGAATTACCTCCCACCCATGTAGGCTGCTCAGTATGGCTGCTTACTTCATGAAACTCACAGGAAGAGGCCCAGGCCTGCCCACAGTTATATTCCTTTTTATTATTCTAGAATCAACTAATTTGGAACCTTAATTACATCTGAAAAATCCCTAGATACTCTGTCATCTAGAAGCAAGACAAAGGTCCCACCCACACCCAAGGGAGAGAGTGTACAAGGGGATAAATACCAGGGAGCATGAATCATGAGTGCCACCTCAGAATTTTGCCTATTTTACTATAAAACACTTAAATTTTATATTACAACCTTTTGAAAATAGGTTCTAGGTACCAGTGGGACCTTCCCACACAGATCTTTTTTTTTTTTTTTTTTTTTTTTTTTTTGAGACGGAGTCTCCCTCTGTCGCCCATGCTGGAGTTCAGTGGCGCTATCTCGGCTCACTGCAACCTCCAAAAACCAGGTTCAAACGATATTCCTGCCTCAGTCTCCCGAGTAGCTGGGACTACAGATGCCCGCCATCACGCCCAGCTTTTTTTGTATTTTTAGTAGAGACAGGGTTTCACCGTATTAGCCAGGATGGTCTCGGACCTTGTGATCCGCCCGCCTTGTCCTCCCAAAGTGTGTGATTACTGGCGTGAGCCACCATGCCTGGCCACAGATCTTATTTTTACATGTTAATGAAAATATTGCTAAGAGAAGGCAGGCACCTTTCTTTGAGATCTTCATAATGCCCTCTCCATACTACCAATCAACTTAGTTTCTTACAGTGTTTACCAAGAAATGTGAATACTCTTTAATCCTTTGCTATTTTTCAGTACTGTAATTTGGCATATCTCCTCCAGTATTTTCTGGTTGTATTTCTACCTGCATCTGCTTTTCCATTTGTGTTGAGCTAAGTGGTTTTCTTCGACACCACAACTTGCTCAGCATAGATCTCTTTTTGACAAGCAAGAAGAAGAAAGGAAGAAAGAAGAAATGAAGAGAAGAAAGAAAAAAAAGAAGATACGGAAAGAGAGGAAGGAAGGAAGGAAGGAAGGAAGGAAGGAAGGAAGGAAGGAAGAAAGAAAGAGAAAGAAGGAAAGGAAGAAAGAAAGAAAGAAGAAGGAAGAAAGAAGAAAAGAAAAGAAAGAAAGAAAAGAAAGAAAGAAAGAAAGAAGAAAAGAAAAGAAAGAGAAAGAAAGAAAGAAAGAGAAAGAAAGAAAGAAAGAAAGAAAGAAAGAAAGAAAGAAAGAAAGAAAGAAAGAAAGAAAGAAAGAAAGAAAGAAAGAAAGGAAGGAAGGAAGGAAGGAAGGAAGGAAGGAAGGAAGGAAAAAAAGAAGAAACAAAAAATAAATTGCTTTAGGCCACGTGTGGTGGCTTATGCATATAATCCCAGCACTTTATGAGGCTGAGGCAGGAGAATTGCTTGAGGCCAGGAGTTCAAGACCCGTCTGGCCATGATAGCTAGACCCTATCTCTATAATCTTTTTTAAAATTTAGCCAGGTATGGTGGCAAATGCCTGTAGTTTCAGCTACTTGATAGGCTGAGGCTGGAAGATCCCTTGAGCCCAGGAGTTTGAGGCCATAGTCAGCTATGATTGTGCCACTGCACTCCAGCCTGAGTGACAGAGCAACACTCTGTCTCTGAAAACACAAACAAATTGTATTAGTCAGGGTTCTCTAGAGGGACAGAACTAACAGAATAGATGTATATGTAAAGAGGAATTTATTAAGGAGTGTTGACTCACAAGATCGCAAGGTGAGGTCCCACATTAGGCCATCTGCAAGCTGAGGAGCAAGGAAGTCAGTCCAAGTCCCAGAGCTCAAGAACTTGGAGTCCGATGTTTGAGGGCAGGTAGCATACAGCATACAAAAAGATGAGGGCCAGAAGACTAAACCAGTCTAATCTTTCTACGTTTTTCTGCCTGCTTTTATTCTGGCCATGCTGGCAGCTGAGTAGATTGTGCTCACCCAGATTGAGGGTGGGTCTCCCTTTCCCAGTCCACTGACTCAAATGTTAATCTCCTTTGGCAACACCCTCACAGACACACCCAGGATCAATACTTTGCATCCTTCAATCCAATCAAGTTGACACCCAATATTAACCATCACACAAACCAACCCTAAAATAAATGGCTCAAATAATAAGCTCTTTGTATGACTTTCTTGAACTTGGCAGGCTGCATTACATTTGCTAAGTTGGGGTTCTTCTCAAAATTATGAAGACTCATCATGAAATCTAACACTAGTAGCAATGATATCAAGAAAACAACAAAAAACTCCAGAAAATCAAATTTTACTTTCTGAATTTTAAATCACTGATTACGTCCCTGATAAAGTGGTGCTTTAAGTTCTATTTAATACTTGGAGCACATTTTTTATTTTTATTTTTTGGCAGGAGCCCACTGGTGAAAATGTAGGAGGTAGATCTAGATTTGAATCTCTCTTCCCTCCTGCCCTCCCTCCATCTCCTCCTCTCTCTATGTCGTTAATTATCTCATTTTCCTTCCCCTGTGCCACGTCAGGCACTGTTTTAGGTGCTGGGGGAAAAAAAAAAAAAACAGTGAACAAGACAGTCAATATATCTGCCCTCACATAGCTTATATTCTAGTGAAGTTCAGGAAGAATAGATAATAAGCAACATACAAAGGAACAAATAGAAAATATCAGAAAATGATAAGTGCTATTCAAAAATGTAAAATTTATTGACAAGAAAGAAAGTAATTCAGTGGCTACTTCAGTTTAGGTGACCAGAGAAGATCTCTTTAAGAAGAGACATCTGACTGGGTGCAGTGGCTCATGCTTATAATCCTAGCACTTTGGGAGGATGAGGCAGGCAGATCACTTGAGGTCAGGAGCCTGGCCAACATTGGCCAAGGCTGTCTCCACAAAAATGCAAAAATTAGCCAGGCATGTGATGCACACCTGTAATCCCAGCACTTTGGGAGGCAGAGCTGGGTGGATCACAAGGTCAGGAGCTCAAGACCAGGCTGGCCAAAATGGTGAAACCCCGTCCCTACTAAAAATATAAAAGTTAGCTGGGTGTGGTGGTGGGCACCTGTAACCCAGCTACTCGGGAGGCTGAGGCAGAGAATTGCTTGAACCTGGGAGGCGGAGGTTGCAGTGAGCTGGGATCACTCTACTGCACTCCAGTCTGGATGACAGAGTGAGACTCCATCTAAAAAAAAAAAAAGAAGAAGGAGAGACATCTATCTGAGATACCAGCAACCATGAGAAGTGAGAATAGCATTAAAGTTGGAGGAAAGTTAGAGGATACAGCTAGTGCAAAGGCTACAAGGTGGGAAATGAGCTGAACATTTTCTGCAAACTGAAAAATCAATTTTATGGTCTGAATTGTGTCTCCTGAAAAATTCATGTTGACGTCCTAACCCATAGTACCTCAGAATGTGGCCATATTTGGAGACAGGGCCTTTAAAGAGGGACATAAGTCAATGTGGCATTATTCCGGTGCATCCTAACATAACATGACTGGTGTTTTTATAAGAAAAGGAAATTTGGACATGGGCACATACCGAGAAAAGGTGATGTGAAAACACAGGCAGATCATGGCCGTCTACGAGCCAAGAAGAAAGGTCTCAAACAGATCTTTTCCTCAAGACCCTCAGAGGAAACTAACACTGCTGACATCTTGGTATCCGATTTCTAGTCTTCAGAACTGAGAAAATTAACTTCTGTTGTTTAAGGCATCCAGTTTGCACGACTCTGTTATTGTTATGGCAGCCCTAGCAAACCACTACAACGAATGTGACTGGAATGTAGTGGATTAGAATGACAGATGAAATGAGTTTAGAATGGTGAGTAATAGCAACGTTTTGTAAGAAGTTTGGATATTTTTCTAGGACCAGTGAGAAACCATTGACTGGTTTTAACCAGAAAAAATAAAACTTGTTGTAGAATGGAGAATGGATTGTAGAGTCAGGAGTAGGGGCAAGTGACCAGTCAGGAACAAGTGTGGTATTCGAGAGATAATGGCAGGTTGGACCAAAGTGATATAAGAAATTATAGAGAGAGGAAGTATATTTTAAACATATTTTGGTAATATAGTCAACAGGACTTGCTGATAGGTTTGATGTAGGGGTAAGAAAAAAGAGTATGGATAATGGTTGAATTTCTTGACTTAATCAATTTGGTGGATGATGGCATCATTTACTACAATGGAGAATAAAGGATAGTAAGCCTGGGTGAGTTGTATGACATTGGCCAAGTCAATTAATTTGATTCTCCATTTGCTCATGAGCAAAATGGATCTAATAATAGTGCAGTTTCATCGGGTAGTTGTGAAGATAAAACAAGTAATGCTGATGAAATACCTGAAACATGGCTAATGCTCAGTCAACACTGGATTACTATTATTTCAACGTCATCATTATTACTCACTGCATATCTTAAAATACAATGAACAATTAGGTAAAGCCAGATTCAGTGTTATCAGGGACTTTACAATTGAGGTGATAATATTTATCTTTGTACTAAACATAGATACTAAAATTTTCAAATTGTATTTGAAAATTAATTTTGGACTATATGTCTAAAAAAGTTAAACTTTGACCATTTATGAAGTGGCCTGCTGGATGTACAGTATTTGGAGGAAGGTTTTCTGATATTTTTGTTCATCTCTCTAAAAATAGGCAGGAGGCTATCATGGGTCTCCAAAATAGACTGTCTTCTGGATGCGGACTCAGAATCCATTTCCACCCCCTTCTATGAAACCCCTTGTATTAAAGGGGCTAAAAGGATAATGTATCCATTTCTGAGGCTCTCCAGCAGGTAAGGGTTCAATATGGTACACAGCCCACCCATGAGATAGTCTTATGGGAGATATGAAAAATG
The DNA here is from genome assembly GCF_024542745.1 of Macaca thibetana thibetana. NCBI lineage: Eukaryota > Metazoa > Chordata > Mammalia > Primates > Cercopithecidae > Macaca > Macaca thibetana. The sequence continues at coordinate 86,798,661 of NC_065582.1, read as the reverse complement.
GAGGTGAGACAGGGAGCACCTCCCCACTGCCACAGTAGCTGGCTAGGTCAGACCCAGGTTGGTGCCTGTAGCCAATGAAATCCACATTTGAGCATCTTGTCACCAGTTTCATGGGTTTAAGGCAGTTGTAATGGCATTGATGGTGGCAATGGCCGCAGCTGCTTCCTGACCTCTGGATCTTAGCTGCTAGTATTAACCTGAACCAACTCCTCTAGGTCTTTAAAAGATTTCATAAACTCTTAATTCACTTTATTAAGTTCCATTTTGATTAAAATATCTACAGTGGTTTCTGTTTCCTTGACGGAACTCTGACTGGCACACTGAGTCATACCACTATAGTAAATTTAACTCAGATTTTCACTGATTAGAATTTTATCTGATAACGTTTTTGTTATCTAAAATTTCCAATCTTTTTACCCTGCTACTCAATTCTTATTTCAGGCACTTCCACCAAAACAGATGCTTACTTGATGTTTATTAAATGAATACATGTTATCAGGTTATCTTCTGGGTTACCTGATTCATAAAGTAAATAACTTATTCCTCCTAAGTACAAATTTCATATCAATCTAAGACAATATTCATCAAATTATTCAGATGTTCATAATCAATTTGAAATCCTCTTGAACTTTACATAATGTATGTAATAGCTTACACCTTAAGTGGAAAATTTAAATGCTAGTACTGTATTACCACAGGTAGAACTAAAATTTTATTCATTGACTACCTAGTTGTGGAATCTAGATTCTGCTTAAGTCATTTTTCTAAGGATATTTCATCAAATCAAATGACCTTCATTAAACTCATTTTTCATCAAAATCTAAAAATAGCAAATCACAAGTTCAGGAAGAATTTCACTTTCATCTGTAATCAAGGCATCATTATTAAATTATTCATTGATGGGTTCTTTTTTGTTTGCTCTGTTCTTGACATAAAAATTTTAGACTGTGATGAGTATGATTATTTCCTCTTAAAATATGTTTAGACCCTCATTATTAATAACCTTATAATCTGACTTAAACCATGCTTTGAGGGTCCAGGTCACAGTAAAACAAATTTTAGAAAACCTGACACCAAATGAAACATTTATCAAGTTTGTGGCTGTATTATAACATTCTCAGTTTTAAAATATAGTGGATCTGCCAAGGAAAAAAAATGACTAATTGAACACTAATGGGTGGCCCTAATTAGTTTGAGTAATAATATCATTTGCTGAAGTCTATTTTACTTCCTTCCTAGACTATGAGTCTGAGCAGTAAAGCATTCCTGTCACTAAGTACTTCAAGCAGAATCTTATCTTTTGGAGTGTGATAGTCCATTCAAGAAATGTAATATAGTCTTCTAATCCATTTTATTTACCTCAGCACTAGATACCAAGTTTTTCTTAAGATCAGGGGGCCATTACAGGTTTGATTAAGAAACCATGGACAGCTGGAATTAAGCTCTTTTTTTTTTTTTTTTTTTTTTTTTTTTGAGACAAAGCCTCACTCTCTCACCCAGGCTGGAGTGCCGTGGCACGATGCCAGCTCACTACAACCCTCGCCTCCCAGGTTCAAGTGATTCTTGCGCCTCAGCCTCCTGAGTATCCAGGATTACAGGCACCCGCCACCACGCCCAGCTAATTTTTGTATTTTTAGTAGAGACAAAGTTTCATGATGTTGGTCAGGCTGGTCTTAAACTCCTGACCTCAGGTGATCCCCCCACCTCAACCTCCCAAAGTGCTGGGATTACAGGCATGAGCCACCATGCCCAGCCATTAAGCTCTTCCTGAAATGAGACTAGTTACTTGATTGTCACTGAGTACCATGGGCTGATATCTGCAGGGGAAAGGGCATGATTTTGCTGATATTACTGGTAGTCAGCTAGCTGTGCTGATCTAGGATGGCCTGGGCCAGGGCTTTACAACCTGGCTCTGCACAATGTGTCCCCCTTCTACCAGCAGTGGAGCCCAGGCACAGTCTCTTGGCGACTACAAAGAACAATAGAGGCATGGCAATTGCACAAGTAATTTTCCAGGCTCTACAGTTGTCATATTGATTTTGGACATGTCACCACCCAAAATAAGTCACATGGCTGACCCACATTCAGTGTGGGAGAGAATAAAAAAGCACATGGCAAAGGATGTGGATACAGGGAGGGGTGAAAATTCAGATCTCAATGCAATCAAACACAGACACTTCTTGATGTTAGTTCATCCATTAAAATGCATACAAAACCACAAAGAAAAGCTATATAATAAAAAGTAGCAAACTCAAAATTAAAATGGTAATGGCACATTGAGAGACATATTTGCACTTCTAACATATAAGGATCATGTTCAAATTTATAAGAAAAAAAAAAAGATTCCAGTGGTAAATTCCCAAAGGACAGGAAACAATGTTTCTTTAAGAAGAAATATAAGAAGTGAACAAGTACATGAAACAAATGTCTATCTTCATTTGTGACACAATTAAAGCTAACCTAACATAGAATTTGCACTTAATAAATTAGCAGAAAAATGAAAGTTTCAAACAAGTGCAAATAAAATGAATGAGATACAATTCCATTGGGACATAATATGGCAACATACAGAAAATATTTATTGCAACATAATTTTGCTCTTGCTGTTCTGTCTACTTCATCTATTCATATGCCTCAACTCCTTACTTCATTTAAAAATTCTCTCAAGAGTTATCTTCTCCAAAAGGCCTCCCCTGACATCCCTATCTAAAATAGTGTACCTTTCTCTCACCTTTTAATTTTTCTCCATAGCATCTATTACTATCTGATCATCTATTATAAATTTAATTGTGATGATGGGCTTTTGTTCATATGTTTGTTGACTGCATAAATGTCTTCTTTTGAGAAGTGTCTGTTCATATCCTTTGCAAATCACTATGGCACGTGTATACCTATGTAGCAAGCCTGCACATTCTGCACACGTATCCCAAAACTTAAAGTAAAATTTAAAAATGGCTAGATATGTTGTTTTAGATTCAAAAAAAATTTGTTTATTTCTTGTAGGTCTCCCTCACTAGAATAAAAACTCAATAAAGACAAGAACTTCATTCACCATTTTCACCACTTTGTCTCCAGACATAAAACAATGGCTAACACAGATGCTTACATACTTGGTAAATCAGTGAATAAGTGAGTAAATAGATGGCTAAATAAAAAGAGTGAACAGAAATATATATTCTCTTTATCAGTATAATCATAAAGAAAAAATTCAAAAGAAGTAAAAGCATACATCCCGTAAGATGTTCATAAGTGCATTAACTATAATAGTAGAAGAGCAAAACCCATCTAAACATCTAATAACAGGGCTTTAACCATCTGTTAATCCATTTATTCAACAAATGTTTTTTGAGTGCTCACTATGTGCTAGGCACTCTATTTGCCTTTCTACACTGAATTTATTCTAGTGAGAGAAATAACCATTAAAGACATTATATACTATAATGTCAGGCAATGATAAATGCTGGGAAAAGGAAAATGAGGAAAGTTTAAAGAGTGAGGGAACGGTGTACTCAATGTCACCTTATTATTATGCGGTCTATGTAGAAAAGTGTTTATAATTCAATGTGTGAAATACAACACAACATTATATAGTGAACATTTTAATAGCTATATAGAAATATATAGTCATGGTAACATGAATTGGAAAAACAAAGAAATAATAATTAGGTTAGGTAATAAAACTGGAAATGTTTAATTTTTAAATTCTTTATCGTTGCACTTCTCCATTAAAAAAAGCAACATGGAAAAAAAGAAAAGCAACTTGAACAAGAAAACCTAAAGTTTAGAACTTCTGGAGCATACTGTTCACACTGTCTTTTGGACAAGCCTCTTATCTGCATACAAAATAGTTGGGAGGTAGGCTGAAACTTTGGCATTTTGGACATCCTTTTCCAGAAAACCAACGATATCATTTGCTCCACTTTTTGTTTCAACAAATTCTCTGAGTTATCTAGATTTTTCTGGTGGGCATAAAAACATTCATTCCTATCCAAAATAAAAAACATTCTACTAAAATAATCTACCATTCATTTACAGTTGAGGTAATTTATTATGCCTGAATTCTATATTTTAAAGCCAAATTTGCTCTGTCATTCATTTTGGAAAACTTCAATTATTTTTTCAAGAACTACACAAATTAAAATTCTCTGTGTAAAAGTGAAATACCATCCTGCTTTGAAACAACTAATAACTATCACTTGGAGGTTGTCTTCTTTTTTCACAGTCATTGTAAAAGCTACTTTATATATCCTTATCTTCACAATAATCTTAGATGGATGGCTTTATCGATATAGAAACAGGTTCAAAATATTAAGTGTTTGTTACTGGTATGCCTTCTAGTACTGGTGACCAATGATTAACTAAGAAGATGGCAAAGCCCAATCTAACTTATTTATGAACTTGAGAATATTCTTAAACCCAGAGAAATTGGTCATTTTAGTTTGATGCCATAGACATTATCTTCCTGCAGCAGACATTTGTCATATTTGGCCACCCACTGTCTGAATCCCTCTTGCCTTTCCTAGTGGCATTGCCATCATGATTTTGACAAATTTGTCATTGATTAATAGTTTTGACAAGAAAGGAATTCCAGCTGACGGACTCCCACTGTATCAAGCCAAGGGTGGCAGATTCTTCTTCCACCCACCCTTGGCACATGTAGATTCCTAAACTCAATCAATGAGACACTCATTCCTGGGATGCTGATTCAACAGTTGAGAGCAGATTAATCATGAGGTGGAAGTCAGAATAGAAGTCAGAATGGGGGTCAATTTTGCCTGCCCATGCCCCAGAGGATCCCTTGTTCTCATCTAATCTCCTAATTCCATCCTCCAGAATCCCATCTATTATGTCAACCCCAAATATCGTCATGACAAATTTCCTTTGGCTAAGATAGCCAGGGTTGTTTCTGTTCTTATAGCCAAGATAATGTCTATGGTACCAAACTAAAATGACCAATGAGAAATCAAAACATATATGTTATGAGTTGAATTGTGTCCCCTAAAAAAGATAGCCAAAGTCCTAATCCCCAGTACCTGTGAATGTAACCTTCTTTTTGGAAACAAAGTCTCTGCAGACATAACCAGCATAAGATGAGGTCACACTGGAGTAGAGTGGGCCCTTAATCCAATATGACTGGGGTCCTTATAGGAAGAAGAGGGAGAGGAACACAGGGAGGAGAATGCCATGTGAAGCCCAAACATAGAGGAAAGAGTGTCATTGAAGTGCTGCATAAGCCAAAAGCTGAGGTGATATGGTTTTCTGTGTCCTCATCCAAAGTTTATCTTGAATTGAAGCTCCCACAATTCCCACATGTCACGGGAGGGACCCAGTAGAAGGTAATTGAATCATGGGGATGGGTTTTTCTCATGCTGTTCTCACGATAGTGAATAAGTCTCACAAGATCCAATGGTTTTATAAAGGGGAGTTTCCCTACATAAGTTCTCTTCTCTTGTCTGCCACCATATGAGACCTGCCTTCCATCATGATTGTGAGGCCTTCCCAGCCACATGGAACTGTGAGTCCATTAAACTTCTTTCTTTTTTTTTTTTTTTTTCTGGGTTCATACATTTTATTATTAGTCATCATTGCTGATCTCTTTTTTTTTTATTATTATACTTTAAGTTGTAGGGTACATGTGCATAACGTGCAGGTTTGTTACATATGTATACTTGTGCCATGTTGGTGTGCTGCACCCATCAACTCGTCATTTACATCAGGTATAACTCCCAATGCAATCCCTCCCCCCCGCCCCCCCCTCCCCCCTCCCCATGATAGGCACCGGTGTGTGATGTTCCCCTTCCTGAGTCCAAGTGATCTCATTGTTCAGTTCCCACCTATGAGTGAGAACATGCGGTGTTTGGTTTTCTGTTCTTGTGATAGTTTGCTAAGAATGATGGTTTCCAGCTGCATCCATGTCCCTACAAAGGACACAAACTCATCCTTTTTGATGGCTGCATAGTATTCCATGGTGTATATGTGCCACATTTTCTTAATCCAATCTGTCACTGATGGACATTTGGGTTGATTCCAAGTCTTTGCTATTGTGAATAGTGCTGCAATAAACATACGTGTGCATGTGTCTTTATAGCAGCATAATTTATAATCCTTTGGGTATATACCCAGTAATGGGATGGCTGGGTCATATGGTACATCTAGTTCTAGATCCTTGAGGAATGGCCATACTGTTTTCCATAATGGTTGAACTAGTTTACAATCCCACCAACAGTGTAAAAGTGTTCCTATTTCTCCACATCCTCTCCAGCACCTGTTGTTTCCTGACTTTTTAATGATCGCCATTCTAACTGGCGTGAGATGGTATCTTTTGTAAATTGCCCAGTCTCAGGTGTGACTTTATCAGTAGCATGAAAACGGACTAATACACAAGGATTGCTAACAAAACACCAGAAGTTAGAAACCAGGAAAGGATCCCCTCAAAAGGGTCCACAAACAGCATGGCCTTGGAAACACCTCAGACTTCTAGCTCCCAGAACCATGAAAGACAAAGTCTGTTGTTTTAAGCCACTTTGTTATGGCAGCCCTAGGAAATATCTGAACTATTGTTAAAGACAATTATAACCATTAGTCATATTATTTGCTTAAGAAATTAATTATGTATCTGTAACATGGAAATCTTTCCTAGATAACTGGTCATAAGATTTTTTTCACCCACCCAAACCAAAGTTTTGCATATAGTAGGCATAAAAATAAGAACTCAGTACATTTAAGTATGCAAATGAACAGAAAGCATAGTTCAGGGTGGGATTACACTAAGAAGTTATTTGTTTTCCAATTAATTCTCATCTCCTCAATACTTCACTTATTTTGTTATCTACTCATGAACCCAATGTTCCTTCTATCGCCAACCAGGCCACTTTCTGAATACTCTATAAATGTTTATCAAAATAAATCTAGTCCTTGACAAACCAAGAATTAGATATCATATAGTAGCATAAGATTTTTTGGAGTTTCACCACGACAACATTATTAGAACCCTGGAAGATACGTAAATAAGGAGAGCAGATTATGACATTTCTTTTATATTTATATTCAATGTACTGTGAATGATTAAGACAGGTAACGTGGAAGAGAATTAAAACAGAAAGGACATTGAGATACATATCAAAAGGAGACTATCCAGAAGGTGCTTAAACACTGTGTGCAACTGCCTTATCAGTCGACCAGACATAAATCAATGCAGTTAACATGGGCTGTGGTTAGATATTTTAACTGCCTTAACGTTTTGTTATATTTTATTTAACAAAGTCATATTTGACTGCAGAGTAGTGGGCAAACCAAAATATGTGTTACAGGTATTATGTTGGCATTTTTATTTTCTGCAGGAACTTTCATTATATATTAGCTTTTCAGTTATTTCAAAATTCCTCAAATTTCTTTCTGGTACTGTCTTTTGATTTAGCAACTGGATAGAAACAGCTGAAAGCATTTCTTGGTCTTAAATTAGAGTTGGCCATGACAAATGTTTCTGCAAGAATATAGGATGAATCCCACACATTTATCGCGGCATCTGGGCCATGTTTGTTTCTGTAGGACAGAGGAGAGGGTAGGAAGTATTCTTATGTTGGTAAACTGGAAGTCTAAGAATTACACTTGCCATCTGGGATTGTTTTGACAAGAATACTGGCCTGTTCTTCCCACTTAATTACCAAAATCAAATATCATGATGCAAAGACAATGGTCTTGGTGATCTAGACTTAAGTAAAACCAGTAAGAATAAACACTTTCATTTAAATATGGTTGTATTTATTTACTATGATATTCAACAAGCTTTTAGAGTTTATAGAAAAATTTTGTGCGTACATTTAGCCTATACAAACACGAAGAAGTTACATAAACCTAACATAATTAAAGCAATTTATATAGGGCATAAACTTCATGACATTTACAGTCAACTTGCAAGGAAAGAAGGCAACTAGCAGAAATAACTTCTCCTAGCAAAAACACTTATGTGGTTTGCACAGTTCCAAAATACCAGTCTTTAAATATGTACTATTCCACCAAAGTGCCAAAAGGAGAATAGCAAACTAAACAAAAAAAAAATATGGCCCCAGTTTAGAAATTTGGTAAGAAAGTAACAAGAAGACCTACTTACTTTTATACATCCTAGAGCAAAGAATCAACTTAATTTCTCAAGCATTATAATTTCTTTAACTTTATTAGGGAATATAATTTCAAGTAAATCCTATATTTACCTAGATCTATTGAACAATTAATACAATTTAAATACTTCTGGTGTCAAAGCTACTGAGTGCCAAAAATATTCAATCTTTTCCACTAAATAATCTCCCCAGCCAGGCACGGTTACAGATTACAGATTACATGTCTGTAATCCCAGCACTTTGGGAGGCAGAGGCGGGTGGATCACAAGATCAGGAGTTCAAGACCACGCTGGGGAAGATAGTGAAACCCCGTCTCTACTAAAAATACAAAAATTAGCTGGACATGGTTGTGGGCGCCTGTAATCCCAGCTACTCTGGAGGCTGAGGCAGAGAATTGCTTGAACCTGGGAGGCAGAGGTTGCAGTGAGCCGAGATCATGCCACTGCACTCCAGCCTGGGTGACAGAGCGAGACTCCATCTCAAAATTAATTAATTAATTAATTAATTTAATTTAAAAAAATTTTAAAAAGAATCTCCCTTGTTAAATAATAGATGTAGTGTATTTTCAATGCCAAATGGACAACTAAGAAGCAGGCTAAGTGACTGCCTGGGATCATAACCAGAACATGAACTCCCAAGCACTGCCACTGATGAAAATAGCACTACATCGAGTTTCTTCCTATTAGCTGAATGTCTGAGTAAACCTAAGTACACAGACCCATACTCACAGCCCAGTATCGAGCACCAACAATTTTTCGGCGAATGTGCTGTCCAGCCCCAAATTTGCTCTTGACAGAATTGTTACAACAGTAAACATTTGCCCTGGGCACCAACCTGACACAATTCTTTGACAAGTAGTTTTCAGTATGACTCCTGCCTAATAGACTCAGTGGTTGCCTAATTTAAGGAATAATATGGATAAAAACTGGTAGTGGCAGCAACTAATTTTCTGATTCTGCATTCTGAAACAGCATTTTGGAATCAGTATTTTTTATTAGCAGTACTCCTTCCGAATACCAATTGTAAGGACACGAGTCATCCTGAGGCTCACAGTGATTTATTTTAACCCAAGCATTTTCATCTTTGGAAAGCATCCTTACCTCTGCAGAAGGGAATGGTCAAGTCATTTGTTGAAAACCCTTAGCAAAAGGTCCACACAAATAAGCACAGTCAGATTTGACTCTGGGATAAGTATGGATGAGATATGAGACTAAATCCTAAACGTTGGGCTCAGGGGGAGCTCCTTAAAAGCAGTCACACCAAAGTCAGTTTCTCTAATTCCTTTTCTTCCAACTACCCACAGTACATATCTTATTTTTAATCCAGAAACGTATCATGTCAATGTTAACAATTGCCTTCCTAAAGCTTCTTCACAGTTCTTCCCCCTCAGAGTGAAAATATCCTGTTCTGATGAGTCCTTGGAAGAAGAAGTAAGCAAAGCCCCAGAGTTACTCCAGGGCAACTTGTTTCTGCCTTGCTGTCTGGATTGACTGATGGATTGTATTTTAGAAGCTGGTGAAATGCTATAATTGTCTGCAGGTTAAGCATCTCCCTCAGACATGCAGGCCCGATGGGTGCTTGGATTTAGAGCTGTGTCTGTAAGGTTTTAGACACTTCTTCCCAATGGAATTATGTTAGAACTGTAATGCTGCTATCATCATCTTGGGGAGGTGACTGGGCTTGTAAATAGAAAAACCATCGATCTTCCTTCCACTCATAGCCAACATTCCCTCCTTGCCCCAGTACACCTCCTCCCAAATAGGCTCAAGGTAGATAGAGGGTGCACTTCCTAACAACTTGCCTTTACCTTAGGGAAAAGGATAAACTTGATGAACCATGTGTGACACATTTTGAGGAAGACGTTTAAGAAATCGCTAGCAAGGCCAGGCGCAGTGGCTCACACCTGTAATCCCAGCACTTTGGGAGGCCGAGGCGGGCAGATCATGAGGTCAAGAGATGGAGACCATCCTGGCTAACATGGTGAAACCCTGTCTCTACTAAAATTACAAAAAAATTAGCCAGGCGTGGTGGCAGGTACCTGTAGTCCCAGCTACTCGGGAGGCTGAGGCAGGAGAATGGTGTGAACCTGGGAAGGGACTTGCAGTGAGCCAATATCGCACCACTACGCTCCAGCCTGGGCGACAGAGTGAGACTCCATCTCAAACAAAAAAAGAAAAGAAAAAAGAAAAACACTAGCGAAAAAGTATCAGAAATAGTACATATTTTGCACAGACTCAGCCATAGAACAGAGATCAGTCACGACTCTCAGACAAATTTCTTTAAGTCCCACATCTCATGGAAACAGTCAGCCCAAATGAGCAGAGTCATCTGAATATAGACGCCAGTTACAGAGCAATAAATGCATGCGGTTTAAGAAATATTTTCTAAAACTTCCAGACCTTGATACAGGAACAAAAAGACTACTTCGAAAATGCTTAAGAAAGGGACAACGTTGCCAGAATTCAAATAGTGGTTGCTGTGATCTGAATATTTGTGTCCTCCCCAGACATTATATGTTAGACTCCTAACCCCCAAGTGATGGTTTAGGAGGCTAAGTTTGGGGAAGGTGATTAGGTCATGTGGGGAGAGCCTTCATGAATGGATCAGTGCCCTTATAAAAGCAGCCCGAGAGACATCCTTTGTTCCTTCCGACAGGTGAGGACACAGCAAGCAGGCATTGTCTAAGAGCCAAAAAGTAGGCCCTCACCAGACACTGAATCAGCCTTGATCTTGCACTTCTCAGCCTATACGGCTATGAGAAATAGACTTCTGTTGTTTATAAACTACCCAGTTTTTGTTATAGCAGCTTAACTAACACAGTGGCCAACATATAATAATAGTGTGGTAGCCACAGATGTGCACTGCCCAGCTTGGCCAAGAGAGGACCTGCTACAGAGCGTGGTGAGCCAACAGTTCCAGATCCACCATCTTCAAGATCAACTTCAGCACTGTTCCCGGACTTCCCCTGGCCAACACCTGAGCACAGAGTGGGTACTGGAGCCAGGCCATGCCTGCCCAATGCAGGATTCCTTCAATAGACAACCTTTGCTTTGAACATCCCATTAGCTTCACCAAGTCTTTCCCAAGGAACACTGCAGTCTTCAGCTCTTCAAACCAAATCAGTCTTCTGTCTCCCTCTCTTTCCACAGGTGTGAGACATGCACTGCAATGTAAAGCCTCTCCTTGCCTGTCCCTGCTCCCCCCACCCATTGTCATTCACAGGTGTGTCCTCCAATAAGTCTCTTTCACTTCTAATGCCATCATGGTGTTCACTTCCTGAAGGACCTAAACTGCTACCAACAAATATATAAATCAATGTAATTCTGGCTCATCTCCCTGGGAGATAAAATAATGCTGAAAGTCTAAGTGAATGTTAACTATGGAGAGAACGAACTAATAATCAAAAGCCCACTCCTGCTATAGCTAACACAGTCCCTCCATAATGACATTAATACATTCATGAGGGTGGAGCCCTCATGACCTAATCAGCTCTAAAAGGCTCCAGTTCTCAACAATGTTACAATGGCAATTAAATTTCTATGTGAGTTTTGAAGGGGACATTCAAACCATAGAAACAACTCTCAAATAAAGTCTGCATTAGAAAACATCCAGGATTGTGAATTTGCTCTTCAAAAGGCCTTTCAGAGGCATTTCCATTCTTCTTTACCAATGATTTTTCAAGCTTCAATTCATTCCAGGTTTGTGTACTTCATCAAGCTTCCTTTCCTGCATGGTTTGTGACTCTAAATTATTTACTCGCATCACCTCCATATAAATGTTTATTTTCTTTGTAAAGGAAGAGAATGGAGGCACAGTATAATTAACCTTCCCATGATGTTGTAGATACTGAGAATGAATTTTTATTAGAGGGAAGGGTGGGAAGAAAGAGAAACAGCAAGTGCCTGCTTCATCCCCTGAGTGCCACCTGCATTTAAGGGCACAGACAGTGCCTACCCGAGAGCATCATGCCCACAGATCAGCCCACACACAGTGCCACTGATAGCTGTGAGAACACAAAGGCTGAGATAAATGTGGCACACACTTTAAGACTGCACATATTGGTCATCAAAAGATGCAGAATGAGCCCCCAGAAATATGAGGCTTATTTTAAGTTTTAAAATCAGCTTTTAACTCCCCTACAAAAATAAGAGTTTTTTTCCTTTTTAAAGCCTTCAGAACCTCTAATTCTCAATCTGTTCAGAGTCTTACCTCCTTTTACAAACTAACAAAAATAGGCATGCAACCAACCTCTGAAACTCAGCATAAGAAATTGAAATTGCTTTTTCAGAGTTTCTTTGCAGATCAGCATCTTAAATCAGATATTAGGGAGCAGGGCACCTTCTCTATCCTTTAAGAAAGGAGAAAAGATGCTGTCTGGACTCAGTATAAGAAATCCCATTCCTCCTGATTCTAAAGAGGAAAGATAGCACTAGCAGATACAGGAAAAGCCTGATCAAAATTTATAGAAGAAGTCGGGAGGAGAGGAAAAGCAAGAAATGGAGAGAGAAAGGAATAGGAAACAAACACTTATTGTGTACATTGTTTATATAACATCTCACTTAGTTCTTGCAATTATCCTATGAGATGGATGGTGCTTCTTCCATGAGGAAAACAAGACTGAAAGAGAAAAAATAACTTTCCCAAACATAAACACCTAGATCATGGCAGAACTGAAAGATTTAAAAGAATAGAAAAAGCATCCATTGTCCATTTAAAAAGCAGTAATTTTGAAAGGTGTGAATGTTGAAAAATTTCTTATAAGTTTAGCAAGAAATAAGAAATGGGCATGTTCTAATAGTAATTCATAGGATCCATTGTATTGACAGATTTGGAATAATAAACAGCTCATTTCTGAAAAAAATATAATTCCCTCAACTCAAAAGGCCTTTCAAAAGGCTTCTCAAATGAAATGGCCTTGACATTTGCCCCAGGTGAGTTAAACTTCACTAAGCTTAGTAAATGAGTCAATACCAACTGGGACACCACATTAATCTCATTTTCTTGATCCAGAAGAGCTCTCTGCAATAACTAGGTATTTGGAGGATGGGATTACACTCAAAAAATTCAATGGCATTTTATTTCCAGGAATTCTGCTACTAGACAAACTGTCTTCACATATCAGTGAAGAATTTTTCTGGTATCAAAGTTGATGTGAAGCAGTTTAGCAAATTCTATGCATACTGACTTCTCCCACTTGGAGCCCAGCTGCTGTGCAGTTTGGATATGGTTTTTTTGATCCCCCAAAATCTCATTTTAAAATGTGATCCTCAGTGTTGAAGGTGGGGCCTAATGGGAGATTTTTGGGTCATGGGGGTCTTGGATCTCTCACGAATGGCATCCTGCCATCCTTGCAGTAAAGAGTACGTTCTCGCTCTATTAGCTCCTGTGAGAGATGGTTGTTAAAAACAGCCTGGCACCTCACCCACCCTCTCTGCTGCTTCTCTCCCAATGTGATCTCCACACACTGGTCCCCTTCGCCTTCTACTATGAGTGGAAGTAGCTTCAGACCCTCATCAGAAGCAGATGTTGGTCCTATGCTTCCTGTACAGCCTGCAGAACCATGAGCCGAATAAAGCTCTTTTCTTTGTAAGTTACTCAGCCTCAGGTACTCCTTTATAGCCACACAAACAGACTAAGACACCAGCTAAATCTCTTTTGAAGACAGTGTAATATGTAAGCTTATAGTGCAAAAGTTTTTAAGTTAAAAGCTGCATTTCCCAGACTGCCCTGAGATAGGGTTCTGGGAGTGGTATAAGTAGTGACACTCAGTAATTCTTGCACAAGTCATGAATTGAAAACTGAGTTAACCAGGGGAAAAGGCTATGGCAGACTTCTCACGTTTTGTTGGTGCAAATCTAGCAGGCACAGTATGTCCCCAGAGTTGACAGTTTTGGCACAAATTTTCTGACATTCAGATTAAGCTAAGGTGGGGTAATCCTGAAAACAGAGCCAGCAGTGGGGACAGTGGCTTCTCTAATTCCTGCTGTAGCACAGAGTTCAAAAGAGTCAATCCCCAAAGCTTAGCCTGCAGCCCACAAGCACCCACTTCCCCGTTTCAAATCAGTTCATGTTTTAAAATAGCTAGAAAAGTTTATCTGTTACAACAGCCTGACTGGCATATAAAAGGCATCCATCTCAGTAAACAATGAACAGTTCCTTAAAACAAAATCTTTATTCTTTGCTAATTTATAGACCCTATCCATCACTAAATCTTATCAGCACTATTTTCAACATGTCTTCTACATCATGCCTTTTCTCATCACCATCCCCTGCCCATAGGGGTGTTAACTCCTTCCCATGGACCCCCCCAAAAAATCACAATATTTAAAAGAATCAGAGAAACAGTGTTTTCTTTGGAAAATATTGACTGTAAGTGGAGAGTAATATTAGATAAGTATTCGAATGAGCACAAGATAATATAGCCTTTACGAAACCGCCATAGAATACTAAAAACTATAAAATAAGCTGAAAAAAGTTAAGAAAGACCTAAAATAATGGAGATATAATCACGTTTATGGTCAAGAGATTCAATATTGTTAATATGCCAATTCTCCAAAATTTATCTGCAGATTCAAAGTCATCCTCATCAAGAAAGTAGCAGTTTCTGAATAAATAAAAGTTGAAAAGCTAAATCTAAAAATTAATTTAGAAAAGCAAACAACCTGGAATAGCCAAAATGATATGATATTTCAAAAAGAAAACAAAGATATCAGGCCTTATATTAACTGATTTTATTTACTATAAAGTTTCAGATATCAAAATAATGAGGTGTTGGCTTAAAAATAATTACATAGCTCAAGAGAACAAAATAAGTATTCCAAAAAGTAGGCTTACAAATATCAGGTAAATTGGTGTGATGTTTAATATTAAGTGTCAACTTGATTGAACTGAGGGATGCCTAGATGGTTGGCAATGTGTTGTTTCTGGGTGTGTCTGTGAGACCATTGCCAGAGAATATTGACATTTGAGGTGGTGGACTGGGAGAAGAAGACCCACCCTCAACGTGGGTGGGCATCATCCAATGGGTCGCCAGCCAGCTAGAACAGAGCAGGTGGAAGAAGATGGGATAGTATTGCTTGCCAAGTCTCCTGGCTTCCTTCCTTTTCCCATGGTGGATGCTTGCTTCCACTTCTCCTGCCCTTGAACATCAGACTCCAGGTTCTTCAGTCTTTGGACTCTGCGACTTGCACTGGTGGCTTCCCTAGGCTCTTGGGCCTTCAGCAGCAGACTAAAGGTTGTGCTGTTGGCTTCCCTGGTTTTGAGGCATTTGGACTTGGAGTGAGCCACTCTTTTCTTTCCCCAACTTGCAGACAGTCAATTATGGGACTTCGCCTTGTAATCACATGAGCCAATTCTCACTAATAATCTCCCTTTAATATATACATATATCCCATTGGTTCTGTCCCTGTGGAGAACTGTGACTAGTACAATCAGTATTTGACAATGATGCCAAGCATTTAGTAGAGAAAAATACATTCTCTTTAATAATTATGCAGGAAAATCCAAATACCCATATGAAAAGGAAATGGATTTCAATCCTACTTCATAATACAAACAAATATTAATGTGAAATAAAACATAGTGCTAATTATAAAAGCTAAATCTACAAAACTTCTAGAAGGAAATATAAAACGTCTTTGGTTTCTTGGGGTAATCATAAACTTCTTAGAGCACGATAAGCAAAAATCATAAAAGAGAAACATCGATGAATTGGACTTCATTAGAACTTCTTCTCTGCAAAAGACACTGTCTTAGAAAATGAAAAGATAAGTGACAGACTGAGGGGGAGAAAGTATTTACAAAATACATAGCAAGAGCATTAACAAAAAACCCATAATAAAAATGAACACTCTTCACCAAAAAAGATATGCAGATGACCAATTCCCACATCAAAGAGTGCTCATTATCATTAGTCATCAGGGTAATGCCAATAAAAATCACCATGAGACACCACTTCATACCCACTAGAGCAATGAAAAATCTCATAAACTGTTGATAAGAATGCAACATGATAAGCCACTTTAAAAAACACATTTTTACAATTTCCTATAAAGCTATGACCCAGCAATTTTGTTCTTAGATATTTGCCTAAGAAAAATGAGAACATACGTCCACACAAAGATTGCTATATGAATGTTCAGAGCAGTTTAATTCCTAATGGTCAAAATTCAAAACAATCCAAATGTTCCTCTGATGAAGGGATAAACTAAGTGTTTGTTTCATACAATGGAATGCTATTCAGCAGTAAAAAGGAATAAACCGCTGATACATGTAACAACATGGATGAGTCACACAATGCTAAATGATGAAAGACAAACAAAAATATGCACTATCATATTGGGATTATATGACCTTCTAGAAAAAGCAAAACTAAAGGAACAGAAAGCACATCAATAGTTGCCATTGACTAGGGGTAGGCAGAACAGATTGACTCCATAGGGGCATTAGATAACTTTTTTAGAAGGTAGAATTGTCTATACCTTGATTGTGACAGTTATGTGATTGTATACATTTAACAGTCATCATCAAACTGTACACTTAAATGAATAAATCTTAAAGATGCATTACACCTCAATGCTTCATATGAAAAATAAAAGAACGATAAGCTTGCTGGGAAGCTGCTGTGAAACACATAGGAGTACATGCACTGGGTCATATTTGCATCCAAAAATAATAGCTTCTATTACTCGTTTTGTCCCAAAGACTTAGGCATAAGAAGATAATGCTTTACTTTGGACTCTGATAAATAGAGGAATAAAGATTGAAAACATAAACTTCTAGTCTAGGCATCATCAATTTAAATACCTCAACGGGCCAGGACAATAACTGAAATGGGTGAAATAAGCAAGAAAAGGAACAGTCCGAGTGTGATGGTACATGGCAATTGACTTAACCACAGTGACAATGAAGAGTTGTTAAAACCTTGACAATGTGGAAAGTGTATATGCTCAGAGCATGGGATCAGCTCCCGTGGATTGCTGATGTGCAGGATGCAGGCCCAGTTTTGTCATCTTTCCAATTTCTTGAGAATTAATAAGTTTAGATTTTGGATGTTAAAGCTCTTAATCTAACCATGAATTAAAGTTTTCTGCAAGTCAGTATGTGGAATCCAAACCAAATGTGTTTGCATAACAGATTGAGCGATGTGCCATCAGTCTGGCACATATGCGCCATCAGTCAGCACCAACGGAATTAAAAATAGGGAATACATATCCAAACACTAAAGAAGAAAAAGTACAGAGAAAATATATTAATATAAATATACAGAATAAAAAAAACGGTGACAGCTAACCTCCCCAAAACAGAAAGCATATAACAACATAAAAATGGTAAGACTAAATAGTTACAAAAATTCGTATTAACTTGCCAGATAGCTTTCTTAATGTCAAAGACATTAAGTTGGCTCAAAATAAACATGAAAATAAAGAACATATACCAGAAAGTTCATTTTAAACAAACCCTAGAAATAATTAGTAGAATGAGTAAAAACTACAAAAGAAGTTTGTCAGAGAAAAAAACCAAAATCCTTGCTGTCATATCAATATCAGAAAAAAATAAAATATAATGTTAATATCAGAAAAGTTAATATATGGAAAATGGCTTATTTTACATACATGGAGTTCAAAATAATAATATGATTGCTAACCCAAATAAAAATATTTCAATGTTTAAAAAGGAATAAAAAATAAATTTAAACTTTTTAAAAATATATTGAGATGGAAAAGACTTTTAAAAATCATATTGTCAAACCCTAAATTTATAAAGAAGAAAGAAAACGAAAGAGGATACATTTAACTACATAAAGATTAAAGGCAAAAACTTTTGTGAACAATTAAAACTGAAAGTGCATTTACAATGTGACACAGAGTTATTAACATCTTTAAAATATAAGCAACTGCTCCCAAATCTAATAGGAAATGGGCAAATGTACCAATAAGATAGATTTAAAATGTTGGCAGGAACTTAATATTTCTTAAAAGAAGAGTGTTTAGTAAATAAATGGGCATCTAATTGATAGATTATTATTCACACTGAAAATTATGGTTGAAAGAATGATGAAAAACATTGAAATATTAATTATAATAAAAAGTTTTTTAAACTAATATTACAAAACCCTTATTGTCATCAATCACTGTTTTAGGGGCTGTCCCAGTTGAGCATCTTGATGTAATACATTACAGATCTCCCATATCATCATCTTCCACTGTTAAAATTCTACAAACTATGGAGCCAGTGCAATAGAATTGGATTATGATTTCTAACCATAGCACTGCTAACACATCAATTTGATGTTAGGGATACTTAATATCCCACACTAGTGTATGTAAAATCCATGTTTGTTTTCTACTTCTAAAATGACATAAAAACACATTTAGATCATGTCAACTAACTACACTATTTATAAAAGGATTTTCCCATTCTATGTAATAATATATGACTTAAATTTATCTGTGAATTTAAATTTTTAATCAAATTACCCTTGTTTTGATCATTATGCTACTTAATTTTTATTTCTTCAGAAGAAGGCTAAAATATACCAAAAAGATACTACCTTTATCTTGAGGAGTAAGAAGCAAGAAGAAGTTCAGAAATAAAATCAATGTCCAAGTATGTATTCTGAATCAGCAGAAGATATGAAGCTAGCTCTTGTTGGACTTAGTCATAGCCATAGGAAGACTGAACAAGGAGACAAACATTAATGACAATCATATACTACTTCACTAATGGGGCAATTTTGCCCTATGTGTAAATTTATTCTAGTAGCTGCCCTTTCTATTCATTAGCTCCATCTGGACATCAGCAGTGGATACAGTTACTCCTCAGCTAAAATCCTTGAGACTTAAGACAGTACAGAGATGAATATTGATGTAAAGCTAAAAGCTCTATAAAAATTATCACTGCTATTGTTCAACTTTTCCCCTGAATATTGATGAATCAGAACTGAAAACTATCCCCTTACCTAAACTCGATTCTATGCCAGACAATAATAAATTGATTTCCTTTCTGAAAAAGAATGCATGGTAACACAGTAAATGATCATTTTTCATTTGAAAGAAGTAGAAATGTTATTTGATCTGTCATATGGTGCCTTCCTACTGGTTTCATAAGTCCTAATTCTTCCCAATATCTATTACCTGACCAAAGCCTCCTTAGGTGTATGTTATGATTACATCCTTACTATGACTGGATAGCTAATGCCACAATAGTCATTATTAATCACTCAGTAAATACTTCTGAGTACCAGTAATGCAAAGACAGACCACCAGCAGAACTAGATTGCAGACTTTAAGTCTTGTCTCATTAGTACATTAGTTTAGCAGCAAAAAAAAAAAAAGGTTTATCAAAGTAATTATTAATCATCTGAACTATCTGAACAGATATGAGTTAATAATTATCTGAATTATTTTTACAATGTTATTAATGTCAGTACTTGTATTTTATTATTATAAGTTCTCTAGATTCTAAAAGAATGAAGTTCCAGCGAAAGGAAATATCAAAAAAGGTGGGTATGGGAGTGATGTGGCAACTGTAAACATCGAGAAATAAACCATCAGAAATGTGGCGTCCTACACATGGGAAAAACCTAAATATAGGGACAGTCATAAAGACAACCATGCCTACTTCACATTTCTCACTAATTTTTCTTCTATAGCAAATCATTCACACTCATCATCTGTTTTAAATTCAAGTGCTTAAAGTATAATTTTCTGAGAGTGGCTTATATAGAACTACTTTGTGTTCTCTATCATTTTTAAGGGGACTCTAAATTGAAAAGTAAAATGTCCTTATCATTGGTTTCAAATAAAATTGCAACTTTGCATGTGAGAACAGAATGTACTTTGTCCCCTCCTCTTTTGTTTACTTAATTAATGACCTGAAAACAAAATAAAAATTGTGATACATTCATAGAATAAGGTGATATATTGAGTTTGGAATCCTTGCTACAATCCAAAGTGAAAAATTGCAGAAAATAATATTGGCAGATTTTGCAAATAGATACCTAATGAAGGACAACATTAAGTTACTCTACTCATTAAGTAATTCCATTTAAATGCGGTACAATCTAGTATCTTACACCTGTGAATAAAATTTATTACACAGGTAATGTCTTACACTACCTAATGAAAATGTAATGCATTTTCTGATACAAGTGAAAATATGTTCATAATTTTATTTTGCCTATGTATTCATTTATTCAATGTGTATTTATTGAGAAGCTACCATGTGCCAGGCATTGTTCTAGGACTGGGCATGTAATACTGGACCAAACTGACAAATCCTTTGCCCTTATAGGTCCTTATATTTTCCTAATGGGAGATAGACAACTACAAAAATAAATATTTAATAACTTTATGGGCCAGGCACAGTGGCTTACACTTTTATTCCCAGCACTTTAGAAGGCCATGGCAGAAAGATAGCTTGAGGCCAGGAATTTGAGACCAGTCTGGTCAACACAGTGAGACTCCATCTCTACAAAAAAAATATTTAATTAGCTGGGCATGATTGCACACACCCACAGTCCCAGGTACTTGGGAGGCTGAGGTGAGAGGATCACTTGAGGCCAAGAGTTTGAGATTACAGTGAGCTTTGATCACCCCACTGCACTTCAGCCTGATTACAGAGCAAGATGCTGCTCCACAAAATAAAAAATAAATTTAAAATGTTCTTGAAATAAAAAATAAAGAAAAACAACCAGAGGAAGAGAATAGAAATGACAGGGCTGCCATTTTATATATTGTGGTCTTGGCAGGATGCTAAAAAGCTGAACAGAATGAGGGGCCAAGTCTTTCAATTACATGAAGAACTTTCTAGGCCAGGAAATAGTAAGTCCACTGGCCCTGAGTTGGGAATGTACTTGAGATGTTTGATGAACATGCTTGAAGTGGGGTGAGTGAGGGAGAGAGTAGAAATGTCAGAAAAGTACTGAAAGGACAAATCATTTAGTCCTTAAAAGCCATGATATATGACATAGGGTAATAACTAAGGCTATATATTTCAGAAGAAAGCCACACAAAGTAAATTTCTGTGAGGATCTTCAGCTGCTACCGTGATCCAAAAGTCCTCACACTTTAAAAGTTGACTTTTGGCTCTTAATATTTGTGACAAGCTATAGCAAGGAAGACAGAGAAGCAGAAGGGAAAAGTTAGGAGAGGAAATACATTTGGACTCGTGGTAGAACACACTTCCCTCACTGCTCTGGAAAATAATCTATCTCGTTGTTAGGAAAGGTATTTCTCGTAAGATGTATTTGCTTTACACTCTAGAATCTGGTCTTACTGACATCAGGCCCTCCAGGGCCTTTCAACTAAGCCAACAACCTGGTCCTCTCCCTCAACAGAGTTATGTAATCCAGTCAGCATAGGTTGAAACCATTCGCTCTGTGTTCCTATTTGATATCCATTTCTATACATCATAGAGAACCACATCATAACGGTGACAGGAATTACAATGCTGGTTAAAGCTGAAAGTGTGCTAAAATATCCTGCTTACATGATAAATTAATATGATGATTTAGAATCTAGTCTTTGAATAAGGGAGAAGAAAGTGTGGTTCCTTACAATACCTCTCAAGCTCTGGTCATTTCTTCTGTAGGGGTGACATCTCTTCAATCCAATTTGAATCACGAAGTCTTTTTCCCTCATTTATATGTTCTAGAGTGCTTCTGTAACAACATTAATTGAACATGAACTACAACAAGACATTTCACCACTGATTGCAGAACCTCATTTAAAATGAGGTTTTACATAAAATACAGGCTTTTGCTTGTGGAAAATAAGAACTTGTTCCATACATCAAGCACTCTGTATATTAAATTTGAAAGAGAAGTCTAAGGCCACTAATTTTCCTATCTGATACAGAAAGCAAGCACATCAGTTAAAAAGAACTTTCATCTGCTAACAATGAGTGTTTGCCAGTTACCCAGTATAAATATCAAACCTCTTTAATAATGTGATTTTTTTTTTTTTTTTTTGGAGAATGCTGTCTCCAAACTAAGTCCCTAATGCACAAGTGATAGTAAGAGCTAATGAAAGCAGCTACTCTATTGTAGGCATACTGAATCAGGATGTATTCATGTCAGGCTAAGTGGGCCCTAGTTACAGTCACAAGGCAGCAATGTCAGCTTGCCACAAATATAAGGTACTCCTCCTTGCCACATATTTATCATGAGAAGGTTTGCTCTCCCACAGACAGCGGTTGCTTAAGTTATGCATGTTTGTACTGTACGACTCTGCTCCATCTCTGGTCATATATTACTGGACCAAGTTATAACCTGACCAAAGAGATAATTTATTGGCTTGTCAGAAGCCAGTGGGAATCTGTTTAGATCTTTAAAATGAGACAGCATTTTAAAGTTGGGAATTGGGAGATGAGCCCAGTATTAGAATGAAAATCCAAGAGCATCCTTGGACTAATGAAATATTACTGTGGCCTTATATTTCAATATTTCTTTGTATTCCATAAACTACTATAAGAGTGTTGCTTTTATTTAATTTGTATTTAAGTCATTCTGAAATGAATTTCTGTGATTCAATGCAACAAAGTTTTGATAGAGAATGCCACCATGAAAAAAAAACACAGAAATCATGTTCTAACTAACAAAGTCACTCATTGAGTAATTGACAAATTGCTGGACGCTCAGGGCTGACAAGTGTGAGAATTTTTCAAATGTTTTCAAAACTTTCAGTAAACTAGGAATAAAGAGAACTTCTCCAATTTGATAAAGAGCATCTATAAAAAATCCTACAGCTAACACCATACTTAATAGTGACAAACGTGAAGTGTTTCCACTAAGATGAGGAACATAGCAAAAATATTCCCTTTCATCACTGTTTTTCAACATTGTACTAGAAGTCCTAGCCAATGCGATAAGACAGGAAAGGAAAGAAAAGGTAAACAGATTAGGAAAAAAGAAATAAAACTTTCTTGAAATATTCAACAAAAATCTCCTGGAACTCATAAATGATTGTAGCAAGTTTGCAGCATACAAAGTTAACATACAAAAGTAAATCACTTTCTTATATACCAGCAACGAACAAGTGGAATTTGAAGTTAAAAATACAATACTGACGTATTGACTTCCACTTCCAAAATGGCACTGTAGAAACAAGCAGGCTTCATTCCCCCTCACAGAAAATAAATATACAGCACTGAGATTATCACTGGCAATACCTCCACAACTCAAATATGATGAGTCAGTTCCCAGGGCCACAGAGAATTAAAAAAAAACCTCTAAGCAGATGATAAGAGAATGGGATTTTCATATCTGTGATGCCCCTCTGTCCAATCCCCCTGGCACCAAGCATACAGAAAATTTCCTTCAACTCAGCTTCTACACTGCAAAAAGTGAGATCAAGGTAGACAACCAGTTTTCCCACCATCTTGGGTTCTTTGGCAGAAGACCTGTGCATGCTCATACCCACAGGAAATATTACGAGTGCCTAAAGGGAAACATAACCCTGAGGACAGCCAGAAACAGAGATGGAAGGTGGGACTATCATCCCCAGCCCTGAAAACTCTTGTCTGTAACTCAACCAAAGGAGACACCAAATCAGAGTGGCTGTTCGGAAGCACCACATCTTAGGAGGTACATTCCACAGTGCACCTGGCCAGGAACCCCTGGACAGTCGTTCCACACTGCCAGTATATCCCCTTTGGGACCTCCCCGATTCTGGATAGTCAGCACTGTGTTTGCTAGAGGTGAGGCAAATCTGGACTTTAGGCTCAATGCAATGCTGGAAAGCAGACAGTAACCCAGTGGAAAAAAATACAAGAAGTTCAACAGGAAATTATGAAGACTCTCTAAACAAACATAACCAATACAAAACAAAACAAGCCAGACAGCGAAGAATGGAATAAGTTATCTTTCAGCACTAAGACATAGATGTACAACCACAAGAAACAACAACAAACAAAATTAAAAATCAAATAATTATTAAAAACTAAAAATTAAGTAAAAATACTGGTTACATTATCAAACAGGCATAAATCTAACAAACTGTGTACAAGATCTGTATAAGGAAAACTACAAAACCCTCATGAACAAAATCAAATAACTAAATTAATGGAGAGATATTCCACATACATGGGTAGGCAGATTCAATATTGTCAAGATGTTAGTTCTTCCCGCTGGATCTATAGATTCAATGCTAGCCCAATCAAAATTTTAGCAAGTTCTTTTGTAGATATCAACAAATTTATTCTGAAGTTCATATGGAGAGTCAAAAGACCCAGAATAGCCAACACAAATTTGTTTTTTTGTTTTTGTCTTTTTGTTTTTGATTTGTTTTGTTTTGTTTTGTTTTTTTAGATGGAGTCTTGCTCTGTTGCCCAGGCTGGAGTGCAGTGGCGCGATCTCAGCTCACTGTAACCTCCGCCTCCCCAGTTCAAGCGATTCTTCTGCCTCAGCCTCCTGAGTAGCTGGGACTATAGGTGCCCACCACCACACCCGGCTAATTTTTTGCATTTTTAGTAGAGACAGAGTTTCACCGTGTTAGCCAGGATGTACTTGATCTCCTGACCTCGTGATCCACCAGCCTCGGCCTCCCAAAGGGCTAGGATTACAGGCATTGAGCCACAGCGCCCGGCCAGGTAACATAATTTTTAACATACCTATGCGGACAACTGCCAAGACCAAAGAGAAGGGCTCAAAGTGAATGGATTCCTAAAGGTACTTAGCAGAAATTGCTCGGAACTCAATAAAGGAAATCTCTCAGCTATGACATACCTCTAAGAGTATTTCACTAAAGGGCCATTTTTTTTTCTTTTAAATCACATTTAAAAAATTAGTTTTACCATTCATGCAGAACACCAAACCTATCAAGGTACCTGAAAAATCCTTTTGGTGATTGAAAAAGTGATTGGCTTTACCCAAAGAGCCTCACAGCAGCTCCCAAGGTTGACTGTAGAATTAGAATGGTTTCTGTAGAATTCTGTAGAATGGTCTGTAGAATGGTTGACTGTAGAATTAGAATGGACTGCAGAATTAGAATTAATGGTTTAAAGACTTGCACTCTCAAGCAACTGATTTTGTACCTCAGAGCTGGTGTCATTAACCTATTATGTTCAGGCTTCTTTGCACCTACACCTTAACTCTTTCACTATCAAAATGTATGGATTTAAATATATTAGAGCAAAGTAATCACAAAACTGAATTAAAATGAGTCCATAAATGGCTCCCTGGTTTAAAGTAGGATGTCAGTGCCATTCTGAGAGTGGCCAGTACCACTTCACACCTGTCAGGAGAATTGAAATTACCCGATCTAGAAAGGCATCTACCTGAGTGTGACTGTGAAGGTTTTAAATAGTCACTACTACCAGATCTCCTCGTCTATGACGGAGTTTAACATTCCACCCATGTCACAAATGCTTTAAGGTCCTTTCTGAATGACAGCATTCTGCCTAAGTTTTCTGGGGCTGCCTGCCAGAGTCAATCTCAGCTAACATCCTCAGGACACACTTGGATCTCTCAATAATGCTGCCCCCATAAGAAGAGAATGTCTTGTGCATTGCCAAGTTCAGGAGAGAAACTGTTCTCTTGTCCATCTCTGTCACACTAAATCAGGCTAGTGGCCAAAACTTTCTTAAATTGGTTTCAGAAATCTAGAATTCTTCTTTAGATTATTTTTTTATAGCTCAGCAGTTTGATGTATTCATTCCAACTCACAGATTACTACTGTATTCTATTAAAACAAAGGGAAAATATGTATTTTATTTTGTTAAGCTCCCAACATTACTAATGCAGAAGATTTCCTACTATGTGTAGGATAGCAGGACATGCCATGTTCCAGCCTTTATTTGACTTAACTGCCAGAGAGCTAAATTTGATGCAAAGTCTTATTTTATACAACTGACAGGTAGGGTCAGATTGTAAGAAAAGCCTTATTTATTTTAGCAAAGAAAAGGAAAAAAGTGTATGAAGGAATAGGAAGAATAAAATTATACAATAAATGCTGCCTTACTACTCTAACATGTCTAATCCTGAGCACTTGTTTCTCCTCAGTGTGACATTAAACAGTGTTCCTACAGTATAAGTAGATTTATTTTCTTTAAATTCCATAAAGCTGTAAATGACTTAGATAGAAAGATAGGCTATTTAGATGAGTAAAACAGTACAATCATAAGCAATTTTTAAAAATTGCTCTGGTAGATTAATTACCTTGGAGTTTTCTCTCTCTTTCTTCTGTGGTGCTATTTTGGGGAATTGCCTATTACTTAAGGAAACCTGAAGCCAATGCCTTCCCAGTCTCAATATCTATCTTCAGGATTGCTGGAGACCATACCAAAACACTATCACTTATGTTCTTATCCCCGGCTACTCCCAGGCTTCACTCACAAGCAAAGTTTATATCATCAAAACCTAAGGATATGACTTCACCTATTCCTCTCATGTCTCAATTGTCGAGAGCATCCAGTTAATGAAATCAAGATTAGAAATCAAGTCTAATCTATGTTGGGATCAGATGTCCTCCTTCTATTCTATAGCTATAGCTTGCTAAATAAAAAATGCTTTCCCAGAAAACAATGATGACCAGATGAGAGGGTACGAGCAGATGCATAAAAACCTTCCACTCAGTAGAAAAACAACTCCAGGGTATGCCACAGACATGGAGCATGCATCAGCAGATGCAGTACTGGGCAAAGAGGAAAGTGAGTTGTAACAACCATGGAATGACTTAACCACTGAGAAAACAATCCATAGAATAACAACAACAAAAGTCACCTGCCTTTTATATTAATTACACAATCCGAATTTTAGATATCTTTTTTTCCAAGTGATCATATGAAAAATTGCCTGCAAAGAAATACGTGGTAAATCATAAGTGAGAGAAATGTCAACCTAAATCCTAAGTTCAGCTCTCTTCTACTCTCCCAGAAGGAATCTTGTGATTCCATAGCTCATTAGCTTTGACAACCACACACACACACACACACACACACACACACTCATTTGCTTTGCTATTGCAAACACTATTGTAACTCATTCTCTATTTATATATAAAATGCTTACTAAACATATAAAATGTGAAAAGACATATCAGTACCATATTGTATTTTGCTGTAACCTAAATCATTGCTTTATTTTTCATAGTCATAAATGATTCCCTTATGGCTTTGTCATAACCCAAAAGATGAAAACTTCTTTAGGTGACTTTCCAATCACTCTCTAATTTTATTCCTAACTTTGGTCTAGAAAAGAAAACAAATTAAAATACCTTGAAAAAAAAAGATATTTTCTTTTCAAAGATTCATTCAACCGGAAGCAAAATGTTCCACTGTGACTTGACAGCCTCCCATTTCAAATCAGAATCAACTGAACTTGACATTGCTATTAAGCTGTGGCTCCTTCTTATTTCCTGGTGACAGGTGGCTTTAGGGCTTGGAGTCTGGACAACTGTCATCTCTTATACATTGAAACACTGATCTATTGTTCCATAAGAAAATGACTATTTTATCTATACTGTCCAAATATTCACTGTATTCTATCATCTGCAAGAATTCTATATTCATCTTACTTTCTTGATTCTTGCTCATGCAACATTACACAAGTGTTTATTGAGCCCCTGGGTGTCAGTCATTGTGCTATGTGATACTCTAACAACAAAAAATATCCTCTTCTCTCCACAAATACCTAGGGAGACAGGAAAAGAGGGAATTACAATGCTGCACAATCCATTACATTATACAACTCAGGGGAGGCTGATCAGCATTTAATTATTTTTTAACTTTTTAAAATTTTTCATTTATGTGGGTACAAAGTACCTGTACATATTTATGCAGTACATGAGATATTTTGATACAGACATACAATGCATAATAATCACATCAGAGTAAATGGACTATCCATCACCTTGGGTATTTATCCTTTGTGTTATAAAGAATCCAGTTATACTCTTTTAGCTATTTTTAAATGTATAATAAATTATTGTTGACTATAGTCACACTGTTGCACTGTCAAATACTAGATCTTATTCTTTCTATTTTATTGTATGCATTAACCATCCTCACTCCCCAGCCCCCACCCACTACCCTTCCCAGCCTTTGATAGCCATCATTCTATCTCTATCTTCATGGGTTTAATTGTTTTAATTTTTACCACAAATAAGTGAGAATATAAGAAGTTTGTCTTTCTGTGCTTAGCTTATTTCACTTAGTATAATGACCTCCACTTCCATCCATGTTGTTGCAAATGACTGGATCTCATTCTTTTTAATGGTTGAATAGTATTCTGTTGTGTGTATGTACCACATTTCCTTTATCCATTCATCTGACTATGGACACGTAGTTTGCTTCCAGATCTTGGAAACTATTGGCTATTATGAATACTACTGCAATAAACATGAGACTTCAGATATGTATTTGATGTACTCATCTCCTTTCTTTGGGGCATATACCCAGCAGCAGGATTACTGGATCATATAGTAGTTCTATTTTTAGTATTTTGAGGAACTTTCAAAAAGTTACCTGTAGTGATTGTACTAAATTACATTCCCACCAATAGTGTATGAGTGTTCCATTTTCTTCACATCCTTATCAGCATTTGTTACTGCCTGTCTTTTGGATTAAAACCATTTTAACTAGGGTGAGATGATATCTCATTTTCGTTTCAATTTGCATGTCTGTGATAATCAATGATGTTGACCATCTTTTCACATACCTCTTTACCATTTGCACATCTTCTTTTGAGACATGCCTATTCAGATCTTTTGTCCATATTGAAATCAGATGGTTCGATTTTTTTTTTCCTGATGAGTTGTTTGAAACCCTTATATATTCTGCTCATTAATCCCTTGCCAGATGTGCAGTTTGCAAATATTTCCTCCCATTATATGGGTTGCCTCTTCACTTTGTTGATTGTTTCCCTTGTTGTTCAGAAGCTTTTAAACTTGAAATGATCCCATTTGTCCATTTTTTGCTTTGATTGCCTGTGCTTCTGGGATATTACTCAAGAAATTTTTGGCAAGAATAATGTCCTGGAGATTTTCCCCAATGTTGTCTTTTAGCAGTTTCATAGTGAGAGATCTTATATTTAAGAATTTAATCCATTTTGATTTGATTTTTATATATGGCAAGAGATAGAGATCCAGTTTCATTCTTCTGCATATGGATATCCAGTTTTCCCAGTACCGTTTATTGAAGAGACTGTCTTTTCCTCAATGTCTGGTCTTGGCACCTTTCTCAAAATGAGTTCACTGTAGATGTATAGATTTGTTTCTAGATTCTCTATTCTGTTTCATTAGTCTATTTGTCTGTTTTTATGCCAGTACCATGCTGTTTTAGTTAATAAAGCTCTGTAGTGTAACTTGAATTTAGGTAATATGATTAATTCAGTTTTTTTTCTTTTTGCTCAGGATAGTTTGACTATTCTGGGTCTTGTGTGGTTCCATATGAATTTGCAGATTTTTTTTCTATTTCTGTGAAGTATATCATTGATATTTTGATAGGGATGGCACTGAATCTGTAGATTTATTGGAGTAGCATGGACATTTTAACAATATTAATTCTTCCAGTCCACAAGGTGGAACATATTTCCAGTTTTTTTGTGTGTCCTCTTCAATTTCCTGCATCAATGTTTTCTAGTTTTCATTGTAGAGATCTTTCTCTTCTTTGGTTAATTACTAGGAATTTTACTTTATTTGTAGCGATTGTAAATGGGATTACATTCCTTACTCCTTTTTCAGATTTTTCACTGTTGGCATATGAAGGTGCCACTGCTTTT
The DNA here is from genome assembly GCF_024542745.1 of Macaca thibetana thibetana. Taxonomy (NCBI): domain Eukaryota; kingdom Metazoa; phylum Chordata; class Mammalia; order Primates; family Cercopithecidae; genus Macaca; species Macaca thibetana. The sequence continues at coordinate 86,768,826 of NC_065582.1, read as the reverse complement.
TGTAAGTTGATTTTGTATACCGCAACTTTACTGAATTTGTTTATAAATTCTAATAGCTTTTCAGTGGTCTTTAGATTTTTCTAAATATAAAATTATATGCAAACAAAGATAATTTGGCTTCTTCCTTTCCAATTTGGATGCCTTTACTTCTTTCTTTTATCTGATTGTTCTACCTAAGACTTTCAGTATTATGCTGAGTAAGAGTGGTGAAAGTTGGCAACCTTGTCATGTTCCAGATCTTAGAGGAAAGGATTTTAGTTTTTCCCTATTCAGTGTGATACTAACTATTGGATCTATCATATATGGCTTTAATGTGTTAAGATATGCTCCTTCAATATCCAGTTTTTTTAGGGTTTTTATCATGAAGGGATGTTGAATATTCGCAATTTTTTTGCATCAAATGAAATGATTGTATGGTTTTTGCCCTTCATTCTATTGATATGATGCATCACATTGATTGATCTGCATATGTTAAACCTTCCTTGCATCCCAAGGATAAATCCTACTTGGTTGTGATAAATGTTCTTTTTTTTTTTTTTTAATACTTTAAGTTCTAGGGTACATGTGCATAACGTGCAGGTTTGTTACATATGTATACATGTGCCATGTTGGTGTGCTGCACCCATCAACTCGTCATTTACATTAGGTATATCTTCTAATGCAATCCCTCCCCCCTACTCTCTCCCCACAGTAGGTCCCGATGTGTGATGTTCCCCTTCCTGTGTCCAAGTGATCTCATTGTTCAATTCCCACCTATGAGTGAGAACATGTGGTGTTTGGTTTTCTGTTCTTGCGATAGTTTGCTGAGAATGATGGTTTCCAGCTGCACCCATGTCCCTACAAAGGACACGAACTCATCCTTTTTAATGGCTGCATAGTATTCCATGGTGTATATGTGCCACATTTTCTTAATCCAGTCTGTCACTGATGGACATTTGGGTTGATTCCAAGTCTTTGCTATTGTGAATAGTGCTGCAATAAACATGTGTGCATGTGTCTTTATAGCAGCATGACTTATAATCCTTTGGGTATATCCCCAGTAATGGGATGGCTGGGTCAAATGGTATTTCTAGTTCTAGATCCTTGAGGAATCGCCACACTGTTTTCCACAATGGTTGAACTAGTTTACAGTCCCGCCAACATTGTAAAGGTGTTCCTATTTCTCCACATCCTCTCCAGAACCTGTTGTTTCCTGATTTTTTAATGATTGCCATTCTAACTGGTGTGAGATGGTATCTCATTGTGGTTTTGATGTGCATTTCTCTGATGGCGAGTGATGATGAGCACATTTTCATCCATCTGTGGGCTGTATGAATGTCTTCTTTTGAGAACTATCTGTTCATATTCTTTGCCCACTTTTTGATGGGGTTGTTTGTTTTTTTCTTGTAAATTTGTTTGAGTTCTTTGTAGGTTCTAGATATTAGCCCTTTGTCTGATGAGTAGATTGCAAAAATTTTCTCCCATTCTGTAGGTTGCCTGTTCACTCTGATGGTAGTTTCTTTTGCTGTGCAGAAGCTCTTTAGTTTAATTAGATCCCATTTGTCAATTTTGACCTTTGTTGCCATTGCTTTTGGTGTTTTAGACATGAAGTCCTTGCCCATGCCTATGTCCCAAATGGTATTACCTAGGTTTTCTTCTAGGGTTTTTATGGTTTTAAGTCTAACATTTAAGTCTCTAATCCATCTTGAATTAATTTTCATGTAAGGAGTAAGGAAAGGATCCAGTTTCAGCTTTCTACTTATGACTAGCCAATTTTCCCAGCACCATTTATTAAATAGGGAATCCTTTCCCCATTTCTTTTTTTTTGTCAGGTTTGTCATAGATCAGATGGCTGTAGATGTGTGGTATTATTTCTGAGGACTCTGTTCTGTTCCATTGGTCTATATCTCTGTTTTGGTACCCATACCATGCTGTTTTGGTTACTGTAGCCTTGTAGTGTAGTTTGAAGTCCGGTAGCGTGATACCTCCAGCTTTGTTCTTTTGGCTTAGCATTGTCTTGGCAAAGCAGGCTCTTTTGTGGTTCCATATGAACTTTAAAGCAGCTTTTTCCAATTCTGTGAAAAAAGTCATTGGTAGCTTAAAGAGGATGGCATTGAATCTATAAATTACCTTGGGCAGTATGGCCATTTTCACAATATTGATTCTTCCTATCCATGAGCATGGTATGTTCTTCCATTTGTTGTGTGTCCTCTTTTATGTCACTGAGCAGTGGTTTGTAGTTCTCCTTGAAGAGGTCCTTTACATCCCTTGTAAGTTGGATTCCTAGGTATTTTATTCTCTTTGAAGCAATTGTGAATGAGAGTTCATTCATGATTTGGCTCTCTGTTTGTCTGTTACTGGTGTATAAGAATGCTTGTGATTTTTGCACATTGATTTTGTATCCTGAGACTTTGTTGAAGTTGCTTATCAGCTTAAAGAGATTTTGGGTTGAGGTGATGGGGTTTTCTAAATATACAATCATGTCATCTGCAAACAGGGACAATTTGACTTCTTCAAACATGCAGTGTTTGGTTTTCTGTTCTTGTGATATTTTGCTGAGAATGATGGTTTCCAGCTGCATCCATGTCCCTACAAACGGACATGAACTCATCCTCTTTTATGGCTGCATAGTATTCCATCGTGTATATGTGCCACGTTTTCTTAATCCAGTCTGTCATTGATAGACATTTGGGTTGGTTTCAAGTCTTTGCTATTGTGAAGCAAAGCATTCCAAATGTAGCTTGGCTGCTTCTAACAGTCTATGCTCAGATGCAAAAGCAGATAAATGACTTAAATTTGGAACTTACATTTAAAAGGGAAGGAGAGCATAAAAGTTTGGAAATTTTGCAGCTAGCCATGTGGTAGAAAAGAAAAACCCTTTTGCAGGGGAAGAATCCAAGAGGGCTACAGAGCAACCACTTGCTACAGAGATTTCCACAACTAACTGGGAGCCAAGTACTGATATCCAAGACAATGGGGAAAAGGCCTTGAAGCCATTTCAGAGATCTATGTGGCAGCTCCTCTCAGCACAGGCCTGGAGACCTAGGAGAAAAGAATGGTTTAGGGAGCCAAGCCCAGATCTCCCTGACTTGTGCCATCCCAGGAAACTGTTTCTCACATCCTTGCTTCTCCAGTTACAGTCTCAGATCAGAGGGGCCCAGGAACAGCTCACACCACCACCCAAGAGAGCACATACCATAAGCCTTGGCAGCTTCCATGTGGCATTAAGTCTGCATATGCTCAGAATGCAAGATTTAAGGAGGCTTGGCAGCTCCCACCTAGATTCCAAAAGATGTATGAGAAAGACTGAGTGCCCAGGCAGAAGACTACCATGGGGGCAGAGCCGCCACAGAGAAACTCTACTAGGACAATGCCAAGGGGAAATGTGGCATTGGAACCTCCACACAAAGTTCTCACAGTGGCACTGCTTAATGGTGCTGTGAGAATGGATCTGCTACCCTCCAGATCTGAGAAAGATAAAGTTACCAGAAGCTTGCACCCTTTTCCTGAAAAAGTTGCAAACAGGCAACTGCAACCTATGACAGTAGCCATGAGGCCTGGATCCTACAAAGGCACAAGGATGGAGCTACCAAGGCCTTGGGAGCTCACCCCTTGCACCAGTGTGCCCTAGATGCAGGACATGGAGTTAAAGGAGATTATTTTGGAGCTTTAAGATTTAATAGCTGCCCTGATGTATTTCAGACACGCACGGGGCCTATTGCCTCTTCCTTCTGGTCAATTTCTCCCTTTTGGAATGGTAATGTTTACCTAATGCCTGTACTACCATTGTATCTTGGAAGTAAATAACTTGTTTTGATTCTACAGGCTCACAGGTGAAAGGAGATAAGTCTCAGATGAGAGTTAGGACTTTAGACTTGATGCTGGAATAAGTCAAAATGCTGCAGTCTATTGGCAGGTGACTATTGTATTTTGCTATGTGAGAAGGACATGAGATTTAAGAGGCCAGGGGCAAAATGATATACTTTGAATGTTTGTGCCTTCCAAATCTCATGTTGAAATGTGATTCCAATGTTGGAAGTGGGGCCTTGTGGGAGGTGGAAGACCCCTCATGAATGGCATAGCACCATCCCATTGGTAATAAGTGAATTCTCACTTAAGTTAGTCCACACAAGAGTTGGTTGCTCAGGAGTTTGGGACCTCGCCCAACCCTGCTCTCTTGCTCCCACACTCACCATGTGATGTTCCTGCTTCCCCTTCGCCTTCCACCATGATTGTAAGCTTCTGTAGGCCCTCACCAGAAGCAGAGGTTGACCGTACACTTCCTTTATACCCTGTAGGACTGTAAGCCAACTAAATCTCTTCTTTACAAATTATCCGGGCTCAGGTATTCCTTTATAGTAACATAAGCAGACTCATATATAGATAGAAAAGTATAAAATGGTTATAGACATGTGTGTGTGCATGTATAAAATAGAGCAAAAGCAGACAGAATTATGAGAAAAAACAGACTAATCAACATCAATCCTTGCATCCTCTTTCTAACCTTATAATTTACTGCCAGGCACAGTGGCTCAGCCTGTAATCCCAGCACTTTGGGAGGCCAAGGCAGGCAGATCACTTCAGGTCAGGAGTTCAAGACCCACTTGGCCAACATAAAGAAACCCCATCTCTACTAAAAATACAAAAATTAGCCAGGCATGGTGGCAAGCACCTATAATCCCAGCTACTCCCGAGGCTGAGGCATGAGAATCACTTGAACCCAGGAGGTGGAGGCTGCAGTCAGCCAAGACTCTGCCACTGCAGTCCATCCTGGGGCACAGAGTGAGACTCCATCTCAATAAATAATAAATAAATAAATAAATAAATAAATAAATTATTTATTTTCTGGCTACTGAATCATTCACATTAAAACTGTTTTTTGATGCCATTTTCCTGCTTTAGTTACCTCTCCTCTCTTCTCCCATTTACAGCAAACGTCCTCAAAAGGGTGGTCTATATTCTCTGCCTCCCATCCTCTTCTTTTCTTCTCTCTTGAACCCTCTCCAATCAGGTTTTCACCTCCAGCATTCTACCAAGACTGTTTTTCAAAAGGGCCCCAATTACTTCCACAGTGCTAAGGTAGGTGATCCATTGTGAATTTTCATATTTGGCCAAAGTTGATCACTCTTTCCCCCTTGAAACAATTATGTCACCTGGCTTCCAAGACACCACTAACCCTATTCACACTAGTTTCATGACTTTAAATACCACCGACTTGCTAAAATCTTCAAATTCCTATTTCTACCTCAGATATCTTCCTGGAGCTCCAGGCTCATGTATCTGAATTCCTATATGACATCTATACTTGCATATCTAAAACGTACCTCACATTAACATGCCCAAAATCAAACTCCTGACTTACAGCTACAACATCTGATTCTCCAAGATTCTTTTCCTTCCCAGTAAATATCAATTCTATTCTTCCATTGTTCAGGCCAAAACTCTTTCTCGCTTCCTTAACCCTTCTCTTTCCCTCAAACACTCATTCAATATATCAGCAAAAAATGGTTTGCCTTTCCTTCAAAATATATACTGAATCCACCCACATTTACTACTTTAATGACTCCCACCCCCATCCAAGAAACCATCCTATCACTTCTCAACTAAAGTATTGAAATAGCATCCTAAGTGATTCCTTACAATCTATTCTCATCACAATAGCCACTGAAGCCTTATAAAATTTAAGTTAGATTATGTGACTCTTTTCATCAAAACTTTCCAATGGGTTCCTACATCTCTGAGAGTAAACCCCAAAATTCTTAAAATGTTCTCTCTAATTCAGTCTCCAATTTCTCCTCTGGTATTGACTATTACCACACTGGCCTCCTGCTATTCTATACATACCCCTTCTGCCTCAGGGCCTTTGCACCTGCTGTTCCCTCTGCCAGAAATAATTTTCTACTAGACATTCACTCATTTTTACTTTCTTCTGGTGTTTGCTCAAATTCCATATATCCGTGAGTGCAGTTTGCTTCAGGAAATTCCTATGGGTCAATTTATTGGAATAAACATTGCACTCACCAGCTGGGCGTGGTGGCTCATGCCTGTAATCCCAGCACTTTGGGAGGCCAAAGCAGGTGGATCACAAGGTCAGGAGATCGAGACCATCCTGGTTAACATGGTGAAACCCCATCTCTAAAAAAATACAAAAAAATTAGCCTGGCGTGGTGGCAGGCGCCTGTAGTCCCAGCTACTTGGGAGGCTGAGGCTGGAGAATGGCATGAATCCGGGAGGTGGAGATTGCAGTGAGCTGAGATCAAGCCACTGCACTCCAGCCTGGGCAACAGTGCAAGACTCCATCTGGGAAAAAAAACAAAAAAAAACATTGTACCCACCTGAATAAATAATTTGTTCATCAGACAACAGTTTACTTATCAAGAGTCACTTCAAGATCCTTGCTTTGCTGTATCCACCAAACCTAAACTATATTACAAACCAGCCCAGTCCCTATCAGTTTCCCTCACTGAATGACCAATCTTAAACCACTCTAGCCCAGACCCTGGGGGCCTATAAATATCCTACTTCTGACTTCTCCTTCTGACACTAAGTCTCTGTGAAAATGGCATTCTCTCTTGCGGCAGTAAGTTCAAACAAACAGATTTTCTGGTGATATTTCGAAGAATTCAAGAAGGAACTAGAGCATTCCCATCCAAGTTGTTCCAAGAAACAGGAAAAGAAAAAAAAAACCCTGCCCATTCATTTGCAAGGCTAGTTCAACCCTGATTCTATAGAGAGCCTATATAAGAAAAGAAATATAATCCAAATCACTTATTAACATTGATATTAACATTTCTAGATAAAATATTATCTACACATGTCCAAATTCAAGAAAAAGTTCTTTCATCAAATTGGGTTTATCCCAAACCCCTTCATTTCCATCTACATAATAAGTCATATGTAAATATAATTTAACAACAGAAAATATATTAGTGGAGTCGTTACATCTCCAAAAAGATAAAATATATATAATTAACTTAATAAGTCAGAAATGTTATTATTTCAAAAAAAAAACAAATATATAAAACTGGGAATAGATCCTTAACTTGATTAATCCTGTATGAAAAAATTACATAAAATATCTCTTCTAGATTTATTTTCTTTAAGATCAGAACACAAGATACGAATGTTTACTATTACCTCTACCGTTCAATATTGGTATAGAGAAAAAGTAAAAAGAAGTATTTAAATTGGGAAACAAGAGAAAACACTGTCACTATTTGCAGATTATATAATCATCTACCACAGACAGCAGAGTCTACTATATGTAGTTCATATTGATCAATAAGCTTATTAGGTATACACGTCAAATGTTAAAACCAATGTATTTTACACCACCAATAAGAAAACAGAAAATAAAACCAGAATGAAACACCATTCAAATAGCAAAAAGTATAAACTAACCAGAAATTTAACCTGGTAAAGAATACATATGACTTTTACGAAGAAAAAGCAAATATCATTATTAAGCAATATAAAAGGACATCTACATAAATGAAGAGCTACTCCCTTAATCTAAGAAGAAACATTGTTGTTAAGATATCATATTACTCAAATTAATCTGTAAGGCATTGCATTGCAAATCAAAATTCCAGCTGGATATTTTGTACAAATTCATAAATTGATTCTGGAATTTTGGTGAAGAATAAATGTCCTTGAAAAGGAAGAGCAAGTAAGGAGGACTCACGTGTTTGACAGTCAGACCATAAGATTTTAAGAGGTGACTCTGCCTTCCTGGTTATGGCTTCTGAAAAATTGTTTAACCTCCTTAAATCTTGCTCTTCTCATATACATGGTGGGGGTGAAAATATTACCTTCCTCAAGGGACTATTGTGAGAATTAAATGAAATAATGTATGTAAAGTGCCTGAAATGTAGTGGGAACTCAATAAGTGTAAGCTATTGTTATTGCTGCTAGTATTATATTAATAGGTAGTTATTTGTATATCTTGCAACACTAGAACTTCTATAGCAAGAACATTAGGTATTTTTCATTTTGTTCCCCTGTAATGAATAGCCTTTAAATGAGTCATGTTTGTTGGTTTGTTCATTTTTATAATTTGTAAAAGCAGAAGAAAAGGAGTTATCTCTCCTCACTTATTTAAGATAAGGAAAGTAGAGTCAGAGGTATCATACTCTTTTCCATCCCCTAGAATATAATCTCCAATAAAAGTAAAAACCAAAATAAACAAAGCTTGCAAATAGAGGGCTTTACTGGGATTGGATGATCTATGGCAGAAATATTGTAACTGAAACTCTAAACTGCTGTTTCAGAATTTGGTATGCTTATTTAGAGACAGTAAAACTCAGTCAATAGGAAAATTCAATAAGCTTACTAATAAACTGGAAATCTTAAGGCCTAATATCTTACTTAAGTATTTATAACAAGTTACTTGCCTTCTGTTTTTTGTTTTCCCTACTATAAAATGGGAATAATAATTCTTGCATTCCTGGCCAACTATTGAACAGATTGATGAAGATGGTGCTATAAATGCTTATTTCAAAACATAGGCAAATGGTGGTGGAATAAAAGTCTGACAGAATTCCCAGTGCTCTCTGGGGTTAAATGTGTTGCATATTAAAAAGTTATCATCCGTATATCGAAGAATACCACCACAAGCAAGCAACATGAAAAAATTATGTATTTTTGTTCTCCTCTCATTGGTAAACTTGATCCTTTCTACCTGTAGCTACTAATGCTTAAAGTAACTGCTTTTCTCTTTTTTGCAGATTCTCCTAGGCGAAAATCGAGTATGCCTCTTAAAAATATAAATTATATTGAAACGAGTGGGTCCCATCTGCTAAAAAGCAAACATTGTGAAGAAAACTGTACTTATTTGAATAGCCACCAGGCATCATGGCAATTAAGCAATATAATTCAACTAGATCTTGTTTAGTGATTTCCTTAACAGCCTATATTTCATCATGTTTCCTGAGTTTTCATAAAATGTGTAATTAGACAATGGTGGCAGGGGGTAGAAGCAGGCACTGAAAAGTGTACAAGAGG